>NC_085140.1:80268371-80479711 GCF_024139115.2 Armigeres subalbatus
CAGAGGCTCAGGCCTCCCTTTCCAGAGAGCTCAGAAGCCTCCTTTCAAGAGGCCTCAGGAAGCCTCCTTTCAAGAGGCTCAAGCCTCCTTTCAAGAGGCTCAGAAGCCTCCTTTCAAGAGGCTCAAGCCTCCTTTCAAAGAGCTCAGAAGCCTCCTTTCAAGAGGCTCAGAGCCTCCTTTCAAGAGGCTCAGAAGCCTCCTTCCAAGAGGCTCAGAGCCTCCTTTCAAGAGGCTCTGGAAGCCTCCTTTCCAAGAGGCTCAGGCCTCCTTTCAAGGCTCGGAAGCCTCCTTTCAAAGAGGCTCAGAAGCCTCCTTTCAAGAGGCTCAGAAGCCTCCTTTCAAAAAGGCTCAGGAAGCCTCCTTCCAAGAGCTCAGAAGCCTCCTTTCAAGAGGCTCAGAGCCTCCTTTCAAGAGCTCAGAAGCCTCCTTTCAAGAGGCTCAGAAGCCTCCTTTCAAGAGGCTCAGAAGCCTCCTTTCAAGAGGCTCAGGAAGCCTCCTTCAAGAGCTCAGGCCTCCTTTCAAGAGGCTCAGAGCCTCCTTTCAAGAGGCTCAGAAGCCTCCTTCAAGAGGCTCAGAAGCCTCCTTTCAAGAGGCTCAGAGCCTCCTTCCAAGAGGCTCAGAGCCTCCTTTCAAGAGGCTCAGAAGCCTCCTTTCAAGAGGCTCAGAGCCTCCTTTCAAGAGGCTCAAGCCTCCTTTCAAGAGGCTCAGGCCTCCTTTCAAGAGGCTCAGAAGCCTCCTTTCAAGAGGCTCAGAGCCTCCTTTCAAGAGCTCAGAGCCTCCTTTCAAGAGGCTCAGGCCTCCTTTCAAGAGGCTCCAGGAAGCCTCCTTCAAGAGGCTCAGAGCCTCCTTTCAAGAGGCTCAGAGCCTCCTTTCAAGAGGCTCAAGCCTCCTTTCAAGAGGCTCAGAGCCTCCTTTCAAGAGGCTCAGAAGCCTCCTTTCAAGAGGCTCAGAGCCTCCTTTCAAGAGGCTCAGGAAGCCTCCTTTCAAGAGGCTCGGAAGCCTCCTTTCAAGAGGCTCAGAAGCCTCCTTTCAAGAGGCTCAGAAGCCTCCTTTCAAGAGCTCAGAGCCTCCTTTCAAGAGGCTCAGAAGCCTCCTTTCAAGAGGCTCAGAGCCTCCTTTCAAGAGGCTCAGAAGCCTCCTTTCAAGAGGCTCAGAAGCCTCCTTTCAAGAGGCTCAGAAGCCTCCTTTCAAGAGGCTCAGCCTCCTTTCAAGAGGCTCAGGCCTCCTTTCAAGAGGCTCAGAAGCCTCCTTTCAAGAGCTCCAGGCCTCCTTTCAAGAGGCTCAGAAGCCTCCTTTCAAGAGGCTCAGGCCTCCTTTCAAGAGGCTCCAGCCCTCCTTTCAAGAGCTCAGAGCCTCCTTTCAAGAGGCTCAGGCCTCCTTTCAAGAGCTCAGGCCTCCTTTCAAGGCTCAGGGAAGCCTCCTTTCAAGAGGCTCAGGCCTCCTTTCAAGAGGCTCAGGAAGCCTCCTTTCAAGAGCTCAGAAGCCTCCTTTCAAGAGGCTCAGAAGCCTCCTTTCAAGAGGCTCAGAAGCCTCCTTTCAAGAGGCTCAGAGCCTCCTTTCAAGAGGCTCAGGAAGCCTCCTTTCAAGAGCTCAGGCCTCCTTTCAAGAGGCTCAGAGCCTCCTTTCAAGAGGCTCAGAGCCTCCTTTCAAGAGGCTCAGGCCTCCTTTCAAGAGGCCTCAGGAAGCCTCCTTCAAGAGGCTCAGAAGCCTCCTTTCAAGAGGCTCAGAAGCCTCCTTTCAAGAGGCTCGAAGCCTCCTTTCAAGAGCTCCAGAAGCCTCCTTTCAAGAGAGCTCAGAAGCCTCCTTTCAAGAGGCTCAGAAGCCTCCTTTCAAGAGGCTCAGAAGCCTCCTTTCAAGAGGCTCAGAAGCCTCCTTTCAAGAGGCTCAGAAGCCTCCTTTCAAGAGGCTCAGAAGCCTCCTTTCAAGAGGCTCAAGCCTCCTTTCAAGAGGCTCAGAAGCCTCCTTTCAAGAGCTCAGGAAGCCTCCTTTCAAGAGGCTCAGGCCTCCCTTTCAAGAGGCTCGAGAAGCCTCCTTTCCAAGAGGCTCAGAGCCTCCTTTCAAGAGGCTCAGAAGCCTCCTTTCAAGAGGCTCAGGAAGCCTCCTTTCAAGAGGCTCAGAGCCTCCTTTCAAGAAGGCTCAGAGCCTCCTTTCAAGAGGCTCAGAGCCTCCTTTCAAGAGGCTCAGAAGCCTCCTTTCAAGAGCTCAAAGCCTCCTTTCAAGAGGCTCAGGAAGCCTCCTTTCAAGAGGCTCAGAAGCCTCCTTTCAAGAGGCTCAGAAGCCTCCTTTCAAGAGGCTCAGAGCCTCCTTTCAAGAGGCTCAGAAGCCTCCTTTCAAGAGCTCAGAAGCCTCCTTTCAAGAGAGCTCAGAAGCCTCCTTTCAAGAGGCTCAGAAGCCTCCTTTCAAGGCTCAGGCCTCCTTTCAAGAGCTCAGAAGCCTCCTTTCAAGAGGCTCAGAAGCCTCCTTTCAAGAGCTCAGAAGCCTCCTTTCAAGAGGCTCCAAGCCTCCTTTCAAGAGGCTCAAGCCTCCTTTCAAGAGGCTCAGAAGCCTCCTTTCAAGAACTCAGAAGCCTCCTTTCAAGAGGCTCAGAGCCTCCTTTCAAGAGGCTCAGGAAGCCTCCTTTCAAGAGGCTCAGAAGCCTCCTTTCAAGAGGCTCAGAGCCTCCTTTCAAGAGGCTCAGAAGCCTCCTTTCAAGAGGCTCAGGCCTCCTTTCAAGAGGCTCAGAAGCCTCCTTTCAAGAGGCTCAGGAAGCCTCCTTTCAAGAGGCTCAGAGCCTCCTTTCAAGAGGCTCAAGCCTCCTTTCAAAGAGCTCAGGAAGCCTCCTTTCAAGAGGCTCAGAGCCTCCTTTCAAGAGGCTCAGAAGCCTCCTTTCAAGAGGCTCAGAAGCCTCCTTTCAAGAGGCTCAGAAGCCTCCTTTCAGAGAGCTCAGGAAGCCTCCTTTCAAGAGGCTCAGAAGCCTCCTTTCAAGAAGGCTCAGAAGCCTCCTTTCAAGAGGCTCAGAAGCCTCCTTTCAAAGAGGCTCAGAAGCCTCCTTTCAAGAGGCTCAGAGCCTCCTTTCAAGAGCTCAGAAGCCTCCTTTCAAGAGCTCAGAAGCCTCCTTTCCAAGAGGCTCAGAGCCTCCTTTCAAGAGGCTCCAGCCTCCTTTCAAGAGCTCAAGCCTCCTTTCAAGAGGCTCAAGCCTCCTTTCAAGAGGCTCAGAAGCCTCCTTTCAAGAGGCTCAGAAGCCTCCTTTCAAGAGGCTCAGAAGCCTCCTTCCAAGAGGCTCAAGCCTCCTTTCAAGAGGCTCAGGCCTCCTTCAAGAGGCTCAGGAAGCCTCCTTCCAAGAGGCTCGGAAGCCTCCTTCCAAGAGGCTCAGGAAGCCTCCTTCCAAGAGCTCAGGAAGCCTCCTTCCAAGAGGCCTGGAAGCCTCCTTCCAAGAGGCTCAGAAGCCTCCTTCCAAGAGGCTCAAGCCTCCTTCCAAGAGGCTCGAAGCCTCCTTCAAGAGGCTCAGGCCTCCTTCCAAGAGGCTCAGGCCTCCTTCCAAGAGGCTCAGAAGCCTCCTTCCAAGAGGCTCAGAGCCTCCTTCCAAGAGCTCGGAAGCCTCCTTCCAAGAGGCTCAGGAAGCCTCCTTCCAAGAGCTCAGAGCCTCCTTCCAAGAGGCTCGGAAGCCTCCTTCCAAGAGGCTCAGAAGCCTCCTTCCAAGAGGCTGGAAGCCTCCTTCCAAGAGGCTCTGGAAGCCTCCTTCCAAGAGGCTCAGGAAGCCTCCTTCCAAGAGGCTCAAGCCTCCTTCCAAGAGGCTCAGGCCTCCTTCCAAGAGGCTCAGAAGCCTCCTTCCAAGAGGCTCAAGCCTCCTTCCAAGAGGCCTCAAAGCCTCCTTCCAAGAACTCAGAAGCCTCCTTTAAAGAGGCTCAGAAGCCTCCAAGAGGCTCAGAAGCCTCCAAGAGGCTCAGAAGCCTCCAAGAGGCTCAGAAGCCTCCTTTCAAGAGCTCAAGCCTCCTTCCAAGAGGCTCAGGAAGCCTCCTTCCAAGAGGCTCAGAAGCCTCCTTCAAGAGGCTCAGAAGCCTCCTTCAAGAGGCTCAGAAGCCTCCTTCCAAGAGGCTCAGAAGCCTCCTTCAAGAGCTCAGAAGCCTCCTTCCAAGAGGCTCAGAAGCCTCCTTCCAAGAGGCTCAGAAGCCTCCTTCCAAGAGGCTCAGAGCCTCCTTCCAAGAGGCTCAGAAGCCTCCTTCCAAGAGGCTCAGAAGCCTCCTTCCAAGAGGCTCAGAAGCCTCCTTCCAAGAGGCTCAGAGCCTCCTTCCAAGAGGCTCAGAAGCCTCCTTCCAAGAGGCTCAGGAAGCCTCCTTCCAAGAGGCTCAGAAGCCTCCTTCCAAGAGGCTCAGAAGCCTCCTTCCAAGAGGCTCAGAAGCCTCCTTCCAAGAGGCTCAGAAGCCTCCTTCCAAGAGGCTCAGAGCCTCCTTCCAAGAGCTCAGAAGCCTCCTTCCAAGAGGCTCAGAGCCTCCTTCCAAGAGCTCAGGCCTCCTTCCAAGAGGCTCAGGAAGCCTCCTTTCAAAAGGCTCGGAAGCCTCCTTTCCAGAGGCTCGGAGGCCTCCTTCCAAAATGCTCGGAAGCCACCTACCAAAAGGCTCGGAAGCCTCCTTTCAAGAGGTTCGAATGCCTCCTTCCAAGAGGCTCAGAAGCCTCTTTCCAGAAGGCACGGAAGCCTCCTTCCAAGAGGCTCGGAAGCCTCCTTCCAAGAGGCTCGGAAGCCTCTTAAACTTAATTCCATATTATGGTAGACTGAGACGGGGGTACAGAATTTCGGATTTTTCGTAAAATGACTACACTTTTGAAGAAAAGTTTGAAAATATGAGTTAAAAATCATTGCAAAAATCTTTAGGGTTACTCTGTCGGTTTTTGGCACTTTGGTGCCTCGAAATACATATCTTTTTTTTCGGAATTATTCGTCAAATCCAGACGTTTGCGATGGGTATAACAATTTCAAATGTATTTACTTTTTTTCGGGAATAACTTGTTTAAGTTCGGTCAGCTCAAAAAAGGTTGTTTCGAAAAAAAACGCGCTCGTAGAATACAAGCATGCGTAATTAATTCATTTTTTTTAAGTTCTACAGTGGTGACACTCCTCATGCCCCACTACGTTACATACCACAAGAGTATAAAATAATTCAATGGCTAAGAAGGACATAGGTAGAAATAATGTTGACACGGATAAAAAATAGCAAATAACTAGGCCAAGCAAACTAATGGGCCCAAAAATGTTGACATTCAGTCCATCTAGAATCTAGATTGCAGATCGGCATTCAACCAGCTATGAAAATCTTTATTGAAACATCTTAAAAAATCATCCTTTTGCAACTTGTTTTGCAAAAATAACTATTTGATTCATTTCTCTCCGCTAGAACTTTCACATTAATGTTTTTGTGCTACGCTCGTTGGTTAACGTACATATCATATCCAATTCAACACAGAACTTTTTCTGATTGTCGAACTCATCATACCGAACCTTTCGCCAGTAACCCAATTCGGCTCTTTGTGCTGCTGGATCTCGATAGTTCCGTACCATTCAATTTGAAAATCGGATTATCAATTAAACCCGGGAAAGTCGCCTTACTTTTGGCCTTCATGATGAACACACAATGGCCGCCCTGATTGGGTGCAGGGATTGTATACCGGATCGGATTAAGTGAATTTGTTTGGATAAAAATTACCCCCGCTTTGGCAGCACCCTCCACATCGCCGTTGATGAAGCTCACCGTTCCGCTGCTCGTCTTCCAGACGATTGGTTGCGTGCCACACTGCTGACGGACAAGGGTCAAATCTGAAGTCACTGTTAATTGAGCTCGTTCGTCGCAAGTGGAGACAGAGAGAGATGGTGGATGGTCTCATCCGCTGATGACCGAAAAGTTGGCTTATTTCAGTGGGCGGTGGACAAAAGGTGTTGAAATTTCCCGGAACTCTTTTGATACTTCATTCAATTAGGTGTATACTGTTGGTGTTGGGTTGGAGGGTTCTTCAAGGAAATGGGGAAAGAACTATGATCTTGTCGAATCTTTTGTATTTGCAGCGGGTCGGGGTAATTCTTTGAAAATTGGGGAAAAGCCATCCCGGGTAAGGGTTTTCAAGTAATCGCGCAATTAGAATTAATTTATTCAAACGAAAAGCATTTGACGATGACGCTTACTTGTTGACTTGCTTTTCAGAATTCTAATCTTGAGCCTTCAAAGAAACGTACTCTCGAGTCCTGAAGCTATTTGATTTAAATTAAGTACTAGCACAAGCTGCGAAGGGTAAACGACACATCATCGAAATCCTAATTAGTTCCTTAAGATCGCAAACATTTATTTGGCTTCAAACTATTGGATAATATTGTTATCAGACCATAATTTTTGTTTTTTGGAAAACAAGAAAGACAGTTCAAAAACCCAGGCTAGCAAAATATGTCCATAGGAAGTGCCGAAAATGACAGGAGCCAGGAATTATAGAACTATAGTGCTAACATTCACTGTATCGAAGTTAAAAAAAAAGCTCATGTCCAAAACGCACGACCGAAGCCGTACCACGCTGACGACTTACTACACCGGCGTGGTTCAAGTCGCCCAACAGATTTTTTGAGTACTTTCCACGATATTTTTGCATGAAAAATTGTCCCAGTACTTATTTTTTTCTGGAGGACCTGCTCTCAGTGCTTACACGCATTCGACTGCTATTGGCTAAGGGTGCTTGAAAAAAAGTTCAAATCATTATTAGGGCAGAACATGAAAAGGCAAACACTCAAACAATGATGCACTGTTGATTGAATCGATTAAATGATGATCAGGTAATACATCGCATGTGGCTAAATGAAAATTGTATCAATGATTTGTTTTTATCATAATCGTTCATCGTTTATGTCCCGTGCGGGGGAAAAAAATACTCGACAAGCGAACGATGTGGTCTGACCGCATGCCACTCGTCGATAAGCTATAAACAGTAATCACACTTGAATTTGCACCCCGGTTTATGTCGATTGAGTGACTTTTTTTTATCTGCACTCATTTCAATTGCATTGATTTTGTTCAAATGAATGGCATATCATGAATTGCAACTGATAGTGGAGGTGGGGACGAAACTTGTTAATTAACTAAATTGCCGATCGCTTTGTACTTCGAGCTGCTGCGTCACGAATTTATGAACGCAAAACTCAATTGTCCGGCAGGTTTCGGTAAAATGTGGTCAAACGCCAAACCGATAACAGTAAATTACCTGACCATTGCGCACTTACATGCCCTCTGATACGGGCTGAGGACTTAGTGATGGATAATTTAATTTCGCAACCCAACGTATTTAATTTTATCTGCTTAATAAGCTCCATTTAGATAATTTCATCCGGCATTACTGGCGATGGTGACGAACACCAAAAGTAATTAAATATTCGTTTGCATGAGTGAGACGTTTCTCGGGCCTACACCATCCATGTGTGTGTGTGTTGTATGTGTCGGCATATGGCAACCGCTTGTAATACAAATTAGCTTTGCTTAAGTGGTCACTTTGCGAGACTAACTTCACTCCGACATGAACACGATCTGCTGCGATGGAGGAACGATTCAAGCGAAGGGCAATGTGTATGAATAAGGTTTATGGCAGAGGCCTGGAATCAATCCTCAACCGGGAACCGTATAGCATATGCCAAACGGCTCCAGCACATGAACCGACATATTCAGGTGAGTGCGAGTCAACTGCACCGACCTGCATATATTCGTTCGCAGCCAAGGCAGGTCAAGGGGAAACGTGAAAATTGAATTTGATTATTCCAAATTACTATGCAGATTGCTAATAAATATGTGCCGCATTTATGAAGGCATCGGACGCCGCCCGATCCCGTATGTCGGTCGATCCGATTCCGTTGAAGTGCCCCGTTCCTGATGGTTGTGGGTCGGATAAGCCATCAGGTCGTGATTGCTGCAATTTCAGGACGCAATCGAGAATGGTGGAAGGTGACGAAAAAAGGCGTTCTGAATAGGATTAGTTGCGCATTTGAAGTTCGATTGAAATGGGGACTGTGCAAATTTGATTCTGAAATTTATTGACGTGATGGTATTTAAATTGAGGCACTAGTTCCAATCAAACCGTATTTCATCCCAAGTACTCGTATTTTAGGTTATTGTACAATGGGATTGTGATCGGATTGTCATTAAATAGTGTGGTTAGAGTTTTCGGGAAGTATCTTCTTCAGAATTTTTTGCATGAGGTCTTGTGAAGTATACTTCGAATCTTCTGATATCTTTGACTTTGATATCTATTTGTACCTGAATATTTATGAAATTTGAATAGGAGGCGGTGTTTTTGGCGTCACACCGGAAGTAATTTTAGCCGGCGCACGGTGGAGTAGCTAGAACAAATGGCTGGCCAAAAACCCTTTCTCGTTTTTAGAACTTTTGCATGGTATAGCATTTTTAGAATATTCTTCAATATTATCTCCATTATGTGTCATTGAATTTTTTACGTTAGTTCCTTATTAGTATTAATGACAACCTATCAAAAATCATGTTAATTTGATGGTTTTAACGGCAAAAGACAAAGATCAGTTACCACTGCGGACTAATCTAAACGAGGACTTCCATGAGTTGAAATGAATTATATTCAACATTAAGATATTATTTCATAAACATAAATAACATGGAGTTTTAGACATTTTTAATAAACTTCATTTATTAAAAAAGTAGAAGTACTCCTTCGTATTCCGCTACGAGATTGTATACATATGAAAATATAGGCTTTCATCTTTCTATTGTGGGTTAAAGATCATCCGCACTAGTCCGCAAACGAATTTGTGAGTAACTTCAAAATAGGTTGTTTTCACGTTTTCCGCCATTGTTTTCAACAGTATATAGGCAAACAATTTCCACAGATAACTTTTTCTTGTTTTCGAGGGATTGACACATAGACATGATTGAATACAATAGTAATATACTCTGTTTTTTGTTATTCATTCGTTCATTTGGTAGGCTCAAAAGCTGTAGGGCGTTACGGAGCCGATGAAAAAACTTTTTAATACAATTTTGTAACCTAACACTCAAAAAATAATGTTAGTTTGGGGCATCTACTGCTCATTTAAATCTCTACAAAGCATGGTCTCATTATCTTTCATCTCCTTCCCACTAACCAATCTTATGAAAAATCAAAATATCAATTGTATTGAATTTGGCGATTGCATTGACAACAGATATGTAAATCTCGATATAACTTAAATACATCATAGTTGAGATTATGTAGACAAGTTGAAGCAAAGAAATAATATGGGGTAGGGGATTAAACGGGCAAGCTAAATAGAAACAAGCCACTTCAAGCTAAATAGAAACAATTCAAATAAGCAGTCTCCTTGGTCTTAAATGAAGTAACCACTTGAGGGAACCTTGTACACAGGACCGAAACAGGAAATAGAAAGAAACATTTCCTCTCCAAAAATAATCGATCCTATGTATGTGTAAGATGAAGATGATTTAAGCAAAGAGTTTATGAACGACCCATAAGGATGCAAAAACCATAGCCAGACTTTTGTTTAATCAATTTCAAAGTTTCCGATGCAACTGATGTTATGCGTGATTACTAGGGCAATTCAAATTTCAAAAATGTTCCAAAATTCCAACTCCCATATGTCTATTTGCATCATTTCGATAATATAGGAGTCCTGGCAAAATTTCAGGCAATTCGGTGGCCATTTAGGTGTGGCGCGAAGTCAATTTATGTTTATATGGAAATTTGTATGGAAAAAATTAAAATTTATTCAAATCCCCCCACAACTCTTAAATCATAATGAATTCAAATAAACATCCCCAACCTACATTTTTGGAGTCTATTTGAGCTCAACCAGTGGATAACTCATTAATTTTGATTTATATTTCCACTGCTAAGTTGAGGCTAATTACACCATTTAAGACATTTATCTCATATTCAAACTGTCAATAGAACCGTTTAATCCACTCATAACTAATGTATTATCCGGAGGTCTCCTTTATATAGATTCCAAAAACGGAGGTTGGGGATGTTTATTTGAATTCATCACAATTTGACAATTGTAGGGAGACTTGAATAAATTTTAAGTTTTTCCCACACAAATTTCCATATAAACATAAATTGATTTCGCGCCACCCCTAAATGGCCACCGAATTACCTGAAATTTTGCCAGGACTCCCAAATTATCAAAATGATGCCACTAGACATATGGGAGATGGAATTTTCGAACATTTTTGAAATGTGAACTGCCCTAGTGATTACCCAAGTAACTATGGAGCTCTATATGCTTGTAAAAAATACAGCTATTAAAGTTGATTTAAAGTAGAAAAAGGCGCTTTTACGACAAAAATAATGCTTTGGCATGTTGAAATAAAACATAATGCTGCTGGGATGTTGAACTATTGTATCGCTGCTTGATAGTTGATGATTAAATGTATCTTTACATCGTTAAAACTGATCTAATGCAATTAGCATTTGATACACTGATCTGTGATTTATTACATGCAAAAATTAATGCTCGGTGGTTACTTGGGTAATCAGTGTTGATTGTACGTTCTGGGTAGCTTTCGCTGCCAAAAATATAATAAACTTGGGAAATAGGTGCTAAAAATCTAATATTTTGTTTTGGGTCTATTAATGTTTACCTTTCTGTAATAGGCCCTTATCAAATGCTACGCGAGATTTTTCATTTTTCACGTTTCCCACGCGAAGCGAGTAAACAAATGAACTGTCATGGAGCTGTCGCTTCTGTATCAGTTTATAATAACACTGTTTAATTTTTGAACATACCAAGAAAGGTAATTTATCACTGGTAGGTAAATTTGCCCCTGTAAAAATGTTCGAAAATCGATTGTCACTATGTTTTTGCATCATGGATGCAAAACCTATCAGAAAACGCCGAAATATAATTTTGGCCACAATTTTGGTCTAGTTACCCCTTAGTGCGGCGGGAAAAAGGATCGTAGTATGTCGTGCATATATGACGTTAAAAAATGTTGCTGCTCAAATTTTACTGTTATTACCCGTCCGTTTTCAAGATTTTGGCTGCCACAGTCAGAAAAGTCATAATTGTAGTTTAAGTAATTTCCGCGAGTGATTATGTTGAAAGTTGCCGAAGAATGAAGCATGCATGTGAATTTGTTCCAATTTACTGTATTGTGTCGGTTTTTAGTTAGGTGTATAATTTGAAAATGAAGAATTGTTTCCTTTATTGAAGCCTGTTTGAAGTTATGTTAAGAAAATGCTAATTTAAAAGATTTATTCGTAACCTAAATGTGACAAGATTTTCGGGAAAGTTACAGCTCAGGATATAATGAAGACTGGTAGGATATCAAGAATTTCTAAGATGTATTCTCAAGAATTTTATAGAATTGCAGCAGTATCAACAGTAAAACACGTGCACGTGCACTGCATTCTGTTGGATTTGTAAGATGTTGAAACCCTTATATTCGATGGAATTACTGATAGACGGCATTTACGGCGCGGAATGGCCAATCGTTCAAGCTGCGGTTCTGGTGAGTCCGTTCCATAATAATATTATATGAAACTGATTTTTACTGAATATGCGCTAGGATTGAATATCATTGATATACATTTTAAATCCAGGAAGCGTAAATACGTTGCATATCTATTCAAAAATATATGTATAATGAATTCAACTAAATGCGCGCTGGATTCAAATTATATTATATATATTTTGCATTCGGAAGTTTGATTATGATACCTTTATCCATTTGATAAACGGTAGCATAATCAGGCGGGGCTTACTGTTAGTGATAGTGTTCTCGTGTGAAATACCAGGCACTCTGAAATGGGTCACTGGAGCGGCAGTAGAGCTAACACTTTTTAAATCCCGGACTAAATCTGACTGTTTTAACAGACAGCTTTCCTCCAACATCACTGCCAGACAGTGGGGGTTAGTTTGTACACACACACACACACACACACACACACACACACACACACACACACACACACACACACACACACACACACACACACACACACACACACACACACACACACACACACACACACACACACACACACACAGATGACGATCCGGCTTAGGAAAGCGTACGGTGGTACACAAGTAGCAGCGATACGATTACCAGCAGTTGCTGCCAACAAAATGGTGGAGGTGGGCAAGGTGAAAGTCGGATGGTCGGTGTGCCCGTTGAGACTCACTCCGCGGGTCACCAAAGAGATGGAGAGATGCTTCAAATGCATGGCGTTTGGACACCAGGCGCGAAACTGCAAAGGTCCGGATAGATCCGGTCTATGTAGAAAATGTGGCGAAGAAGGACACGTTGCTAGGGACTGTACGAAGCAACCGCGATGCCTGCTCTGCAAACCGGAGGACGGAAACGACCATACGACGGGTGGCTTCCAATGCCCTGCATACAAGAAGGCGATGGCGGGCCGAGATTAATGGAGATCATCCAGTTGAATCTCAATCATTGCGACACCGCACAGCAGCTGTTGTGGCAGTCGACAACAGAAGCAATGTGCGACGTGGCAATTATTGCTGAGCCGTACCGGATCCCTTCTGACAACGGCAACTGGGTGGCGGATGCTACGGGGATTGCGGCTATCCAAGTGATGGGCAGATTCCCTATCCAAGAGGTGGTAGACAGCTCTAACGAAGGTTTTGTTGTCGCCAAAATCAACGGGATCTTCGTGTGTAGCTGCTACGCACCCCACGGTGGACTTTAGAGCAGTATAACAGGATGCTGGATGCACTCACGGAGAAGCTGATCGGCCTTAAACCCGCAATCATCGGAGGCGACTTCAATGCTTGGGCAGTGGATTGGGGGAGCAGGCTGACCAACGCCAGAGGTTACAGTTTGCTGGAGGCGCTTGCAAAGCTGGAAGTCAGACTGTGCAACGAAGGTACCGTTAGTACATTTCGCAGAGACAGCAGGGAGTCCATCATTGACGTGACGTTTTGCAGCCCGTCGCTGGTGAGAAACATGAACTGGAGAGTTTGTGAGGACTACACTCATAGTGATCACCAAGCTATCCGGTATAGTGTTGGAACACGGCTACCGACGACGCGGAGAGGGATAAGGACTACCGGGCGAAGATGGAAAACGAAGGACTTTGACAAGGAGCTTTTCATCGGAGCACTTCGAGTTGACAGCGGCGCAATAAATCTGGAAGCAGATGAACTGACGGAAACGTTAGCGAGGGCTTGCGATGCGTCGATGCCAAGAAAACTGGAGCCATTAGGCAGCCGACGCCCAAATTACTGGTGGAACGAATCTCTTGCCAATCTTCGTGCTGCCTGTCTCAGGGCCAGGAGACGTTTTCAGAGGGCAAGGTCTGAAACGGTAAGAGAAGAACGTAAGATAGTTTTCCGGGAAGCTAGAGCGGCTTTCAAACGGGAGATCAAAGTCAGCAAGTCCAACTGCGTCAAGCAGTTGTGCCAAGAAGCTGACGCTGATCCTTGGGGCAATGCTTATCGGGTGGCAATAACGAAAATCAAGGGTCCAGCGACGCCAGCGGAGATGTGTCCGGACAAGCTGAGGATCATCGTGGACGGTCTTTTCCCGCAACATGATTCTACGATGTGGCCGCCTGCACCGTACGAAGATGAAGACCGTGTCACCATTGCAGGTATGCAAGTCTCCAACGACGAGCTGTCATCAGTGGCGAAGGGTCTGAAGAAGAAGAAAGCTCCGGGTCCGGATGGAATTCCAAACGTGGCTTTAAAAACTGCGATACTGGCGTTTCCAGATTTGTTCAGGATGGTGCTGCAGAAATGCCTAGCAGATGGTTACTTTCCGAATAAGTGGAAGATTCAGAAACTGGTGTTACTGCCGAAACCAGGAAAACCGTTGGGGAGTCCAGCTTCGTATAGGCCCATATGCCTGCTGGATACACTGGGGAAGCTTCTGGAAAGGATTATCCTTAACAGGCTGACGCAGTTCACGGAGGGTGAGATCGGCTTGTCGGAGAAGCAGTTTGGATTCCGAAAAGGCAGATCGACGGTGGATGCAATTAAAGCGGTCGTTGAAGTTGCAGAGAAAGCATCCAAGAAAAAGAGGTGCGGCAATCGGTTCTGCGCCGTAGTAACAATTGACGTCAAAAACGCGTTCAACAGTGCCAGCTGGGAGGCCATCGCCGTAGCGCTGCATGGAATGCGGGTTCCTGGCTATTTGTGTAGAATCCTTAAGAGCTACTTCGAAAACCGGATTCTGGTCTACGATACGAATTCAGGGCAGAAGTCGATTAGGGTTACGGCGGGTGTTCCGCAAGGCTCCATACTTGGCCCAATGCTGTGGAACGTTATGTACAACGGAGTGCTAAAGCTGAAGTTGCCCAAAGGCGTGCAGATCTTCGGATTCGCGGATGATGTCGTTCTAACGATAACCGGAGAGTCGCTGGAAGAGGTAGATATGCTGGTGGCGGAGACGACCTACGCAGTTGAAAACTGGATGGATGGAGTCAAGCTGCCGCTTGCTCACTACAAAACGGAAGTTATGCTGATCAGCAACTGCCAAATCATCCAGCGTATGCAGATTACCGTCGAACGGCGTGACATACCATCTGTGCGAGTTTTGAGGCATCTAGGAGTCATGGTCGACGACCGGTTGAATTTCAACACCCATGTCGACTATTCCTGCGAGAAGGCGGCAAAGATGGTCAGTGCGCTTGCTAGGATCATGCCGAACGTTGGCGGACCGAGAGGCAGCTGTAGGCGTCTTCTGGCGACCGTATCATCCTCAATACTTAGGTACGGCGTTCCAGCCTGGGGAGCTGCGCTCAAGACGAAACGTAATCGCAGGAAGTTGAATAGCGTGTTTCGTCTAATGGCCATTCGAGTGGCGAGTGCGTACCGAACAATTTCGTCAGAGGCAGTTTGCGTTATCGCAGGGATGATTCCAATCTGCATAACCTTAGCAGAGGATATCGAGTGCTACCAACGGAGAGGTACCAGAAATGTGAGGGAGACGATGAGACTGGACTCAATGGTGAAGTGGCAGCAGGAGTGGGACAATGCAGACAACGGAAGGTGGACCCACCGGCTCATCCCCAATGTGTCGACGTGGGTGAACAGGGAGCATGGAGAGGTGAACTTTCACCTCACTCAGTTCCTATCCGGACACGGTTGTTTCCGCCAATATCTGCACCGATGTGGCCATGCGTCATCGCCATTCTGCCCGGCGTGTATCAACGTAGAGGAGACTCCAGAGCACGTGTTATTCGATTGTCCGAGGTTTGCGGAAGCACGTAGAGGAATGCCTGCCCTAAGCGTGGACAACATCGCAGAGCGAATGTGTCACGATGAAGATACGTGGAATGTGGTAAGCAGAGTCGTGAGGCAAATATTGTCAGAGCTGCAGCGTAGATGGAGAAGGGACCAGCAAACAAGCGTCGGCTCGGAGGAAAATCCAGCATAGTGAGCAGTGTTGGCCTCGGGTCGTCAGGGGCGCCGGTGAACCGGAAGTTTTCTGCCAACCGGAATCGTCGGACCGACTTCGGCACTCGATCAGTCAACCTGCTGAAGAAAGAAGAAAGAAGAAGGAAGTGCTTCGGGTATGTAGGGCACCGCCAGTGCGGATGTTATCCACCACCGGAACTGTCGGACCACCTCTGCAACCTGAAGACGAAGTCGGCGCAATGCGCGAAAGCGTCCCCTGCGATAGCCGCCGGTAGTCAGGGCACCATCAGTGCGGAAGTTTCCTTCACCGGAACTGGTGGACCACCCTCGACGCCGGGGGAAGTCAGGAGGATTCGAGTGAGGAAGTTTGCGGCACGACCGCCGAGGGATCGAGACAATGTAGCAGTGGATCTCAGCAAGCCAGTCGGCGAACTAGCCTAAGCTAGGGGCCGGAATTTTAGAAGAAGTGCATGAGCACAGCCCCCCCCGAAGTAGTCGCAGCATCCAGTGGTCCCGGGGGGATCGAGGCAAGGAGGATAAGGGACCCGGTTTATCCGGGAGGCACATTTTTAGCAGGTCGGGAGGAGCCCATCCCTGTTCGCCTTCGAGCATAGTGTGGGTGCTCGAGGTGTCTGTCGCGCAGATTTTGATGGCCTTTAACCCTTGTAAAAAAAACAACACACACACACACACACACACACACACACACACACACACACACACACACACACACACACACACACACACACACACACACACACACACACACACACACACACACACACACACACACACACAGTTACCCCTTAGTGCGGCGGTGGCGGCAGCATGAATCGGCGTGGCAATATGTTAAGGGAAAAGACGGCTTTGGCAGATTTTGTTCTATTATTGTCAGGGGGTTTTTGTCGACCAAATTTTATGAAATTTGGCCACAATACACGCTATGTTTAAAGGCAACTATTATGCGAAGTGAATGCACCCCGGATGTTAAGCCGTTAAATCATAGTTTTTGACCTCTAGTTTAAGGATCTGGGTCGATTAAAATATTTCATCGGTGAAATTTTGACTTTTTTACTATTTAAGGTAATATTTTTACCCTAAAAACCTTATCTGATTTTTTAAAATTTTTCGAAACAAGTTATATAAAATCCAACCACTAATTTTTTTTCCTGATGCTTTAAGAAATATTTTCTAATATGATGAAAATAGTAGAAGTTATATTAAAATTACTGCTGGTTTTAAATGAACTTAAGGTTTATTATGAATAGATCTGGTGCCTTCCTTAGCCGTGCGGTAAGATGCACTGCTACACTGCAAGACCATGCTAAAAGTCGCTAGGTTCGATTCTCGCTCTTGTCTAGGAAATCTCTCACCTTCCCTGGGCATAAAGTATCATCGTAGTCTCATGATATACGAATGCGAAAATGGTAACTTGGGCTAGAAACCTCGCAGTTAATAACTATGGAACTGCTAAATGAACACTAAACTCCGAGGCAGCATATGCCAGAGTGGCTGATGTAATGCCAATAAGAAGAAGTATTATTGAATTTAAGAGCATAATATCACTTTTCAACATTTTAAATCAACAAAAATTAAAGCTACGAACTAGTTCAAAGTAGTATTTATGTTCTGTATTTCAAACTTGATTTAGCCTCAATGGACGTCTGCATTATGTGACCACTTGTATTTATGTGTTATGTGCATTATGTGACCACAGTTTACTTGCATTCTGTTCATGGTTATCTGGCATTTTGTAGTTTTGCTAGATAGTATGAAAATGTTTGTGGATGGCTTGGATGGATGCGCTCAAAATATGAAATTTTTCGGTGATTGGTAGCCCGGCTGCTATCCAACTGTCACAAAAAGCTCGTATGGCGTCTGAATAGAAGTCCAAAAATGTTACACTAAAACAGCAATCAACTACCTGTGGTAGACTCTCCAATACTTTATAATAACCATTGCATTATTTTCCTTTCAAAACACCCCGTTTAACTAAAAGACTTCGGCAGTAACGCCCAGTGAAACCAAGTTGAGCGTGATGGGTTGAGTTACCCTCTGATGTCCAGACTTTAGATTTGTCTTGATGGTTTTTTTGTTCCAGGCCACAGGGCCGAAAATTTGGTAGACCAATAATCCCACCAGCTAATGTAGCGCTGGAGGAGGGGTTTTGTCTAAAATTGTGTCATAGTCTCCTCCTTCCAGAAGATGATTATAAACACAATTGAAATATAATCGAGCATCTTTCTTGATCTGTCCAGCGTTGAATTCTGTTTCTATGGTAATAAGTGGACGGTGCAGGGTTGCTGGTTTTTTAATAGACACGTATGAGATATGCAGTTACACAAGAATTCGCTATCGAAAAATGAAATATATTTTCGATGTCAACAGTATTTCTAGTATAACTTCTGCTACTTTCATCATATGAAAAATGTTTTTATATGAAAATGTTTCTTTAAGCATCAGGAAAAAAATATTAGTGGTTGGATTTTATATAACTTGATTCAAAAATTTTTAAAAAATCAAATAAGGTATTTAGGGTAAAAATATTAACTTAAATAGTAAAAAAGTCAAATTTTCACCGATGAAATATTTTAATCGACACAGATCCTTAAACTAGAGGTCGAAAACTATGATCTAACGGCTTAACATCCGAGGTGCATTCACTTTGCATAATAGTTGCCTTTAAACATAGCGTGCAATATTCTTTGATATGCAAACAATGTTTAGGCCAAATTAAAAAAAAAAATGAGCATAATCAGTCATAAAAAAAACCCCTGACAATAACAAAACAAAATCTGCCAAAGCCGTCATTCCCCCTAGTGGATTTTTTTTTCACGATTGCACGATTCTGTTTCTGATCGTGAAATTCTTTGGAATTTCCTTGGGAAGTTCTTCGGAATTTGCTTGGGAAATTCTTCGGAATTTGCTTGGGAAATTCTTCGGAATTTCCTTGGGAAATTCTTCGGAATTTCCTTGGGAAATTCTTCGGAATTTCTTTGGGAAATTCTTCGGAATTTCCTTGGGAAATTCTTCGGAATTTCCTTGGGAAATTCTTCGGAATTTCCTTGGGAAATTCTTCGGAATTTCCTTGGGAAATTCCTTGGGAAATTCTTCGGAATTTCCTTGGGAAATTCTTCGGAATTTCCTTGGGAAATTCTTCGGAATTTCCTTGGGAAATTCTTCGGAATTTCCTTGGGAAATTCTTCGGAATTTCCTTGGGAAATTCTTCGGAATTTCCTTGGGAAATTCTTCGGAATTTCCTTGGGAAATTCTTCGAAGTTTCCTTGGGAAATTCTTCGAAGTTTCCTTGGGAAATTCTTCGGAATTTCCTTGGGAAATTCTTCGGAATTTCCTTGGGAAATTCTTCGGAATTTCCTTGGGAAATTCTTCGGAATTTCCTTGGGAAATTCTTCGGAATTTCCTTGGGAAATTCTTCGGAATTTCCTTGGGAAATTCTTCGGAATTTCCTTGGAAAATTCTTCGGAATTTCCTTGGGAAATTCTTCGGAATTTCCTTGGAAAATTCTTCGGAATTTCCTTGGGAAATTCTTCGAATTTCCTTGGGAAATTCTTCGAATTTCCTAGGGAGATTCTTCGGAATTTCCTTCGGAAATTCTTCGGAAATTCACTGGCAAATTCTTCGAATTTCCTTTGGAAATTCTTCGGAATTTCCTTGGGAAATTGTCCGAAATTTCCTTGGGAAATTGTTCGGAATTTCCTTGGGAAATTGTTCGAAATTTCCTTGCGAAATTCTTCGAAATTTTCTTCGGAATTTCCTTGGGAAATTCATCGACATTTCTTTAGGAAATTCTTCGGAATTTACTTGAGAAATTCTTCGGAATTTCCTTGGGAAATTGTTCGGAATTTCCTTGCGAAATTCTTCGAAATTTTCTTCGGAATTTCCTTGGGAAATTCTTCGGAATTTCTTTAGGAAATTCTTCGGAATTTACTTGAGAAATTCTTCGGAATTTCCTTGGGAAATTCTTCGGAATTTCGTTGGGAAATTCTTTGGAATTTCCTTGGAAAATTCTTCGGAACTTCCCTGGGAAATTCTTCGGAATTTCGTTGAAAAATTCTACGGAGTTTCCTTGGAAAGTTCTGCGGAATTTTCTTGGGAAATTCTTCGAATTTTCTTGGAAAATTCTTCGGAATTTCCTTGGGAAATTCTTCGGAATTTCCTTGGGAAATTCTTCGGAATTCCTTTCCTTGGGAAATTCTTCGGAATTTCCTTGGGAAATTCTTCGGAATTTCCTTGGGAAATTCATTCGAATTTCCTTGGGAAATTCATTCGAATTTCCTTGGGAAATTCTTCGGAATTTCCTTGGGAAATTCTTCGGAATTTCCTTGGGAAATTCTTCGGAATTTCCTTGGGAAATTCTTCGGAATTTCCTTGGGAAATTCTTCGGAATTTCCTTGGGAAATTCTTCGGAATTTCCTTGGGAAATTCTTCGGAATTTCCTTGGGAAATTCTTCGGAATTTCCTTGGAAATTCCTTGGATTTCCTTGGGAAATTCTTCGGAATTTCCTTGGGAAATTCTTCGGAATTTCCTTGGGAAATTCTTCGGAATTTCCTTGGGAAATTCTTCGGAATTTCCTTGGGAATTTCTTCGGAATTTCCTTGGGAAATTCTTCGGAATTTCCTTGGGAAATTCTTCGGGAAATTCTTCGGAATTTCCTTGAGAAATTCTTCGGAATGTCCTTTGAAAATTCTTCGGAATTTCCTCGGGAAAATCTTCGGCATTTCCTTGAAAATTTCATCCTTGGGAAATTCTTCGGAATTTCCTTGAGAAATTCTTCGGAATTTCCGTGGGATATTTTTCGGAATTTCCATGGGAATTTCTTCGGATTTTCCGTGTGAAATTCTTTGGAATTTCCGTTGGAAATTGTTCGGAATTTCCGTGGAAAATTCTTTGGAATTTCCGTGGGAAATTCTTCGGAATTTCCGTGGGAAATTCATTTGAATTTCCGTGGGAAGTTCTTCAGAATCCCTGTGGGGAATTTTTCGGAATTTCCATGGAAAATTCTTCGGAGCTTCCTTGGGAAATTCTTCGGAATTTCCTTGAGAAATTCTTCGAAATTTCCGTGGGAAATCCTTCGGAATTTCTGTGGAAAATTCTTCGGAATTTCCTTGGGAAATTCTTCGTAATTTCCTTGGAAATAATTCGAAATTACCTTGGAAATTCTTCGGAATTTCCTTGGCAAATTCTTCGCAATTTCCTTGGGAAATTCTTCGGAATTTCCTTGGGAAATTCTTCGGAATTTCCTTGGGAAATTCTTCGGAATTTCCTTGGGAAATTCTTCGGAATTTCCTTGGGAAATTCTTCGGAATTTCCTTGGGAAATTCTTCGGAATTTCCTTGGGAAATTCTTCGGAATTTCCTTGGGAAATTCTTCGGAATTTCCTTGGGAAATTCCTTCGAATTTCCTTGGGAAATTCCTTCGAATTTCCTTGGGAAATTCTTCGGAATTTCCTTGGGAAATTCTTCGGAATTTCCTTGGGAAATTCTTCGGAATTTCCTTGGGAAATTCTTCGGAATTTTCTTGAGAAATTCTTCGGAATTTCCTGGCGAAGTTCTTAGGAATTTCCTTGCGAAATTCTTCGGAATCTCCTTGGGAAATTCTTCGGAATTTCCTTGGGAAATTCTTCGGAATTTCCATGAGAAATTTTTCGGAATTTCCATGAGAAATTCTTTGGAATTTCTTGAGAAATTCTTGGAATTTCCTTGGGAAATTCTTCGGAATTTCCTTGGGAAATTCTTTGGAATTTCCCTAGGAAATTCTTCAGAATTTTCTTGGGGAATTCTTTGGAATTTCCTTGGAAAATTCTTCGGAATTTCCATGGGAAATTCTTCGAAATTTTCTTGGGAAATTCTTGAGAATTTCGTTTGGAAATTCTCCGCAATTTCGTTGGGAAATTCTTCGGAATTTCGTTGGGAAATTCTTCGGAATTTCTTTAGGAAATTCTTAGGAATTTCCTCGGGAAATGCTTCGGAATCTCCTTGGAAATTCTTCGGAGTTTTCTTAGGAAATTCTTCGTAATTTCCTTGGAAAATTCTTTGGAATTTTCTTGGGAAATTCTTTGGAATATTTTTGGGAAATTCTTTGGAATTTCCTTGAAATTCGGAATTTCCTTGGGAAATTCTCTGGAATTTCCTTGGGAAATTCTTCGAATTTCCTTGGGAAATTCTTCGGAATTTCCTTGGAAATTCTTCGGAATTTCCTTGGGAAATTCTTCGGAATTTCCTTGGGAAATTCTTCGAATTTTCTTGGGATATTCTTCGAATTTCCTTGGGAAATTCTTCCGAATTTCCTTGGGAAATTCTTTCGAATTTCCTTGGGAAATTCTTCGGAATTTCCTTGGGAAATTCTTCGGAATTTCCTTGGGAAATTCTTCGGAATTTCCTTGGGAAATTCTTCGGAATTTCCTTGGGAAATTCTTCGGAATTTCCTTGGGAAATTCTTCGGAATTTCCTCGGGAAATTCTTCGGAATTTCCTCGGGAAATTCTTCGGAATTTCCTTGGGAAATTCTTCGGAATTTCCTTGGGAAACTCTTCGGAATTTCCTTGGGAAACTCTTCGGAATTTCCTTGGGAAATTCTTCGGAATTTCCTTGGGAAATTCTTCGGAATTTCCTTGGGAAATTCTTCGGAATTTCCTTGGGAAATTCTTCGGAATTTCCTTGGGAAATTCTTCGGAATTTCCTTGGGAAATTCTTCGGAATTTCCTTGGGAAATTCTTCGGAATTTCCTTGGGAAATTCTTCGGAATTTCCTTGGGAAATTCTTCGGAATTTCCTTGATAAATTCTTCGGAATTTCCTTGGGAAATTCTCTGAAATTTCCTCTGGGAAATTCTTCGGAGTTTCTTTTGAGAAATTATTCGGAAATTTCTTTGAAAAATCTTCGCAATTTCCTTGGAAATTCATCGGAATTTCCTTGGGAATTCTTCGGAATTTCCTTGGGAAATTCTTCGGAATTTCCTTGGGAAATTCTTCGGAATTTCCTCGGGAAATTCTTCGGAATTTCCTTGGGAAATTCTTCGGAATTTCCTTGGGAAATTCTTCGGAATTTCCTTGGGAAATTCTTCAGAATTTCCTTGCGAAATTTTTCGGAATTACCTTGGGTATTCTTCGCCAATTATCTTCGAAAAAAGCCAATAAATTATTTTCGACAGGTTTTAATTTGTACACGTTAATACACAAGAAGTGCAAAAGCACATTCAAATTTACACAAATACAACAAAATAATCGACCTGCGCTAGAAAAGCGTCCGCACGATGCAGATTGTTACCGAGAAAAATGTTAAATGAATAATGAGGAAAGAGAAATGAGAAATGAGAAGCGAGTAGTGAGAAATGAGGCAATTCTCATTTCTCACTTAAATAGGTGTAGCATAATAAGTGGGAAGTTAGACGGCTCACTTTTTTTCTTCTCGCTCCTCCCTTCTCACTCTAACTTCTCACTATGTGAAACATATGAAGTCAATTCGTCCTAAATCATACCAAAGAGTAGATTGTCCCTTTATCAAAGCTTGCATTTGCCTGTAACAAGGCAAAGTAGATGGCTTTTTCTTTTGAACGCCTTCGCTCGGTATAAAGCAAAATAGTGGAAAATTTTCTTTCGTTCAAAATACGGTTTTATTCGGAAAATAAAAGATAACTCCTTTGGTTTATCCAAACATTATCCCGGAATTGATTACTCTTTTTTAATGAACGTGTTGTCCTGGAATAAGACTATAACGTAAACGACTTCTTTCTTGTTCTTTCTTCGGAACAGCGCTATTTCTATCACTAGTTTTGTTACTCACCTTCCTTTGACTTACATGAATTGCATAAAATGAATTCCGTATTCCTTTCATCCATTGTAATGATGTGGAAGTTACATAACCAGAGGCTTCCTTCTATTGACCATTGGCAAACGACTCGGTAAATAAATTATCACCACTCCATCTCTTGCGCTCTGAACGGACACAAAATAAGTTCGTCTGGCCATTGACCGTAACTAGCCAGCTGCATATCTAATGAATCAAACTCCTCGCAGCTCCACACCTAACAGACGGTACAAGTAAACACATTATTCTCGCAGCACGAATTTGCTTTGATTATCCTATTATGTTGCATGCTGACCTCTCGACCTATGAAGAGCTGAAAAAATCCTCTGGAGCAAAACTAGAACTTGCCCGTAGAACAAACAACAAATGGGCATTTGGATTGCCAAACCCGCACAAATCCACTTTCTTCCGGTTTCTGCCGCCCACCCACAACCTTTGACCGGCACCGCCGCCATGATCTGCACACAGTGCCTAAATAATTGAGCAGCTTGTTTATCATCCGAATTTTCCACCTAGGAATCCGCATCATGCATTTTTAATTTTCATTATCATCTGAACCGGCTCTAACTGTCTGGGGGGATGGCTGATTATATGCACACTGAACCGACTGACTGGAAGGCACATAAGTGCCCATATCTTTGGCCCAGAGGCATTTTGCGCAATTGTGTACCTCCGCGGCTGAATGTAGTTTGTTCTGTTCCGTGGCGGAGAGCTGGGCAGGAATCAAGCGGACCCCTTCAATCGAACCTTTATTCCGAAAACCAAACTGCGGTGCGTTTGTTTAATGCCGGTAATGATGTGATTCAAGCCGTTAATAAGCGATTTGATCAACATTGGTGGCTATTACCGGGGATTAAATGTACAAGTAGATCCAATTGCTTAATTTCTGCATCAGTGTGGTCATTGTTTTGGATATGGTATGGATTACCCTTCGTGAGTTTAAGTTTTATTTTGTAATCCGATCATTGGACGGTGTTTATTCCATGGAATCCATTAGATATCCAGACATCGATTGCCTGATAAACATTATGTTGATTATGTATTGCTATTTTTTGAATGCAGAACAAAAAAAAATACATTTCCTGTTGAAAAAAATATTGCATGAGTTCAACAAGATAATAATGTTAAGAAAATTATTTTGAGCTTTTTAGTGGAATGTCTTCACTTGTCAAAAGACGAGTTTGTACAATCCCATTTAATTCCACCACTTAATTGTACCTTCACAGATACGTATTTCGACCTCAACAGTAAGGTCGTCTTCAGTGTCCCGTACTTGACTCGAGTCCAGCTTCGAAATTGGAACAACTTTGGCGTTTTTCCATTTATCTGGAAAGTATGCCAATTGAAAACATTTGTTAAAAAATTAACCAAAAAGGATAAAGAGCTCTCAGGAAGTTTTTTGATAAGTATGTAGAAAATGCCATCATCACCCGGGGCTTTCATATTTTTAAATTTTCTAGTAATAGATCTCACTTCATCCAAATTAGTTCCCAACGAAGGGTCAAAAACATTCTTTAGATTGAGAATGTCTTCGAAGCTCCGTGTAATCTGATCCTCAATTGGACTAGCGAGACCAAGATGAATACATCTATTAAAGTTACCGAAATATGTATGAGCGTTATCTAACTTGAGGATGACCCCCTTAAAACAGTTTTTTCAATATAACTTTTCCACCCGATTTTTCAACATTTTCGTTGCATTCTTCAAAGTTATTCGGGCCAACAAAATACGCATATTGCTATATAGAGAGTTTCTACCTTTTAAAATAAAAAAGTTATTTAAATTTTTTCATCATTTTTACACTAACTTGTACCTTAAGTAACTAAATAGTGGACTCCTGGGCATCACAGTCGACCGGCGGCTGACATTCCGCGAACAGATCAATCGGGTTTGGAGCGATTGTTTCACACTTCAGAGATGAACCACCCTTGGGCTGAAATACTCTTTAATAAATAATAATTAAAAAAATATCCCCAACATTGAACATGGAATAACTCTCCCAATCCATTTCCCGTATCAACTCTTCCCGATTTGCATGTTGTATGCTCTTCTGGGCTCGATGCCCACGTAGCGTCTTTTTAACTCTGCGTGCACACGACGTTAAAAAGACGCAGGTGTGCCTCGATGTGCAAAAGCGGTAACGCAACGTCACCTTACCGATGCGCACCTGCGTTATTGTACCGCTTCGTGCACGTTGTGTTGAAAAGACGCCACGTGAGAATCGGGCCTTAGAGCAGTTATGTCTCATGATAAGTTTTTTTTATTTGAAACTGTAGGTAACTTCCAACAAGTGTTGAATTGCAATTTTAGTGAAACATTGATAATATTCAATGATTTTCGTTATTGTCATATACGATCTGTGTGCCTGGTTGCTTTCTCAATGCCTTACTAACCGGGCACACAATGCTTTGTAGGAAATGTTAAGTGCGTCCTCTTGTCGTAGACACCGTTGTCTTTGCATAGAAATTTCACACTAGATTGCATTATTCATCCAGTTGCCAATGAATATCATGCTGATCACAGCTCCACTTCACTTTAGTCAAGTATAATAAGTTAACCTTGGTGGCTCAGTGCCCAACACACAATTGAACATAATTGGCAGCTGATAATCCATTCTGCAAGTACTTAAAACAAACTGCCCATCCTCTCAGAAACACCTACTTCTTTGCCGGCGCATTATAACCTAAGTAATGTTGTGCATCGAAGCCTTGCTGCAGACAGTGCTGCACGTCAGTAGCCGGGTCATGGTTCCGGGCCTTGCTCCCACGGCAAACGGACGGTGATGATTCTCGATTCCGGAGCCACACAATAAGTTGTTTACAGACTTTGCACAAAGCACCGACATCACTCAGCAGAACCTACCGTGCACCAAGAAGCACACCGAGACCGAAACTTGCTTACACCGGCCGATTCGACGAAAATAGCATCAATGTTCTTCACAGTTGGGCCCCCAGCTGCCGGTAGGTAAGATCCCTAAGAAGTTCAGCGACTGCAGCAGCGAAATGGGCTTTCCGATACGGCCGCATCTCTCCAATCGAAAGCCTCTTATTTTAATCCTATTAGAAGGTGAATTCCCAATGCAGCATTTCCACCCCAGGTTTACCACCTGGTGGGCCGTCATCGAAGTGCAATGCAACTGGAAAGCATCCCATCGCAGCACTGTCTATGATGAACTGCTGGATGCGCGGGGATGCAGATGGTGTGAACGGTGCGTGGAAGTTCAACTAATGGTTGCTCTCTATTGAAACTTTTGTGGAAATCATGCGGATCGACCGGTTCATGAAAGACGGGTTTTACTCAAATGCTTGTAAAGTTGTTCCCTAGTAGGGCGTTGGCAGGCGGATCAATTGCATTGTGTTAAGATGTGGTGATGAGTTTAATCTTTATGGTACTTATGATTCTGCATAAAATTCGTGATTGGTCCTATTTCCCTATTGTTAAAGATAAAGATATATTATTCTAATTTATTTTCTCAGACCGAAGGCCGGAGAGGCCTGTGCAGTGCATAAAAGTCTCGTCCTTTCAGTTCGGTCTATATGGCTGCACGTCACGTCGCCAACCACGCAATTTGCGGAGGGTCCGCAAACCGTCTTCCAGCTTGCTTGCTTCGCACATCTCCTTCTTGTTCCCGTCAGATC
The DNA here is from genome assembly GCF_024139115.2 of Armigeres subalbatus. NCBI lineage: Eukaryota > Metazoa > Arthropoda > Insecta > Diptera > Culicidae > Armigeres > Armigeres subalbatus. The sequence continues at coordinate 80,295,184 of NC_085140.1, forward strand.
GTTATTGAGAACCATTTTCACCGGATTACTATACGACATTCTGGCTACGTGTCCGGCCGACCGTAGTCGTCCAATTTCCGATGGAAGCTTCTCCCGGGTAGAAGAAATTAGCAAAAGAATAACACTTTTTAACATTGAAATATGAATAACACGATAGCAAAATCTGATGTTAGTTATTTTGATACAGTTGCTAGAATAACAATAATAGTAACATACATTGTTCGAACAAATAACTCAAAAATAACTCATTTTGCCATTAAAAATAAAACTGATAGCAAAATATTTGCAGAAAAAGAAATATCAAAATCATCTATTATTGATATGTTAAAAATGAGGCCCTCCTTAGCCGCGCTGAAAAACGCGCGGCTACAAAGCAAGACCATGCTGAGGGTGGCTGAGTTCGATTCCCGTTGCCGGTCAAGGCAATTTTCGGATTGGAAATTGTCTCGACTTCCCTGGGCATAAAAGTATCATCATGTTAGCCTAATGGTATACGAATGCAAAAATGTTAACTTGGCTCAGAAACCTCGCAAACCATCCCCCCCTCAGTGTAGGGATGTAATGCTAAGAAGAAGAAGAAGAAGAAGAAGAAGAAGAAGAAGAAGAAAAAGAAGAAGAAGAAGATGTTGAAAATGCAAATGATAAATGAATGAAAACAACAACAACAAACCTGAAAACGGTAATGTTGATTTTTTAAATTTAAAATTGAGAATTCAAATTTGATTTTTTCTTTGCAAACGTACTGGGTTCAAAGGGATCGAAGAGTGCCACGCGTGAATTCGGACGTAATTTTTTTTTCCTGCGTCAAATTTTTCAACGATCCTATATAGAGAAGTTTTGAAGTATGTACAATTTTTATATCGCCGATTTCTATTTCGACGTTTTGATGACCCGTATAGTGTTGGTAATCCTTGTTCGTGGAGCCTACATACATACATACATACAGTTCGTATGTTCGTATGCCCTAGGGCAGCAGGGACTATGTCCAAGGGCTTGACGATCCCTCCCCAGGCCATCTGCGAGTTGTGGCGCCTGCCTAGGATGTGGTGGGGTTTGACAGTGGGCCCTGTTAAACCTCTATAAAAAGCTGCATGAATCCGCAATTAGGCTCCGCCTAAGCGACCGTGTGCCACTCAAAGCGCACAAGCCCAAGTCCTGGTGTTAGGTGGGACGCTAAACAGCCCTGACACGACGGCCCTCCGACGAGACAGGAGGTTTGCGCAGGCCCAATAAGCCGCCTTTAAAAACAACCATTACGAACAACATAGAAGATAATACGACTCGATACAATCGGCAACGACCTAGGCGACGAATAAAGGATCACGATTGGAAGCTTGGAACATGGAACTGCAAGTCGCTTGGCTTCGCAGGTTGCGACAGGATAATCTACGATGAATTACATCCCCGCAACTTCGATGTCGTAGCGCTGCAGGAAATCTGCTGGACAGGACAGAAAGTGTGGAAAAGTGTGGAAGAGCGGCTACCTTCTACCAAAGCTGTGGCACCACCAACGAGCTGGGAACCGGCTTCATAGTGCTGGGAAAGATGCGCCAACGCGTGATTGGGTGGCAGCCAATCAACGCAAGGATGTGCAAGCTGAGGATAAAAGGCCGTTTCTTCAACTATAGCATCATCAACGTGCACTGCCCACACGAAGGGAAATCCGACGACGAGAAAGAAGCGTTCTATGCGCAGCTGGAGCAGACATACGACGTCCCACTGCGGGACGTCAAAATCGTTATCGGTGACATGAACGCTCAGGTAGGAAGGGAGGAAATGTATAGACCGGTCATCGGACCGGATAGTCTGCATACCGTATCGAACGACAACGGCCAACGATGCATAAACTTTGCAGCCTCCCGCGGAATGGTAGTCCGAAGCACTTTCTTCCCCCGTAAGAATATCCACAAGGCCACATGGAAATCACCTAATCAAGTAACGGAAAACCAAATCGACCACGTTCTAATCGACGGTAAATTCTTCTCCGACATCACGAACGTACGCACTTACCGCAGTGCGAATATTGAATCCGACCACTACCTCGTCGCAGTATGTCTGCGCTCAAAACTCTCGACGGTGATCAACACGCGTCGGAGTCGTCCGCCGCGGCTAAACATTGGGCGGCTACAAGACGGTAGACTAGCCCAAGACTACGCGCAGCAGCTGGAAGTGGCACTCCCAACGGAAGAGCAGCTAGGCGCAGCATCTCTTGAAGATGGCTGGAGAGATATTCGATCCGCCATTGGAAGCACCGCAACCGCTGCACTAGGCACGGTGGCTCCGGATCAGAGAAACGACTGGTATGACGGCGAATGTGAGCAGTTAGTTGAGGAGAAGAATGCAGCATGGGCGAGATTGCTGCAACACCGCACGAGGGCGAACGAGGCACGATACAAACGGGCGCGGAACAGACAAAACTCGATTTTCCGGAGGAAAAAGCGCCAGCAGGAAGATCGAGACCGTGAAGAGACGGAGGAACTGTACCGCGCTAATAACGCACGAAAGTTTTATGAGAAGTTGAACCGTTCACGTAAGGGCCACGTGCCACAGCCCGATATGTGTAAGGACATAAACGGGAACCTTCTTACGAACGAGCGTGAGGTGATCCAAAGGTGGCGGCAGCACTACGAAGAGCACCTGAATGGCGATATGGCAGACAACGGTGGCGGTATGGTAATGAACCTAGGAGCACGTGCGCAGGACATGTGACTTCCGAATCTCCAGGAAATCCAAGAGGAGATCGGCAGGCTAAAAACAACAAAGCTCCTGGAGTTAACCAACTACCAGGAGAGCTGTTTAAACACGGTGGTGAAGCACTGGCTAGAGCGCTGCACTGGGTGATTACCAAGGTTTGGGAGGATGAGGTTCTGCCGCAGGAGTGGATGGAAGGTGTCGTGTGTCCCATCTACAAAAGGGCGATAAGCTGGATTGTAGCATCTACCGCGCAATCACATTGCTGAACGCCGCCTACAAGGTACTCTCCCAAATTTTATGCCGTCGACTAACACCAATTGCAAGAGAGTTCGTGGGGCAGTACCAGGCGGGATTTATGGGTGAACGCTCTACCACAGACCAGGTGTTCGCCATACATCAGGTATTGCAGAAATGCCGCGAATACAACGTGCCCACACATCATCTATTTATCGACTTCAAAGCCGCAAATGATACAATCGATCGGGACCAGCTATGGCAGCTAATGCACGAAAACGGAATTCCGGATAAACTGATACGGTTGATCAAGGCGACGATGGATCGGGTGATGTGCGTAGTTCGAGTTTCAGGGGCATTCTCGAGTCCCTTCGAAACCCGTAGAGGGTTACGGCAAGGTGATGGTCTTTCGTGTCTGCTATTCAACATCGCTTTGGAGGGAGTAATACAAAGGGCAGGGATTGACACGAGTGGTACGATTTTCACGAAGTCCGTCTAGTTATTTGGCTTCGCCGACGACATTGATATCATGGCGCGTAACTTTGAGAGGATGGAGGAAGCCTACATCAGACTGAAAAGCGAAGCTAAACGGATTGGGCTAGTCATCAACACGTCGAAGACGAAGTACATGATAGGAAGAGGCTCAAGAGAGGTCAATTGAGCCACCCACCACGAGTTTCTATCGGTGGTGACGAAATCGAGGTGGTTGAAGAATTCGTGTACTTGGGCTCACTGGTGACCGCCGATAACGATACCAGCAGAGAAATTCGGAGACGCATAGTGGCTGGAAATCGTACGTACTTTGGACTCCGCAAGACGCTCCGATCGAATAGAGTTCGCCGCCGTACCAAACTGACTATCTACAAAACGCTTATAAGACCGGTAGTTCTCTACGGACACGAGACCTGGACGATGCTCGTGGAGGACCAACGCGCACTGGGAGTTTTCGAAAGGAAAGTGTTGCGTACCATCTATGGTGGGGTGCAGATGGCGGACGGTACGTGGAGGAGGCGAATGAACCACGAGTTGCATCAGCTGTTGGGAGAACCATCCATCGTTCACACCGCGAAAATCGGAAGACTGCGGTGGGCCGGGCACGTAGCCAGAATGTCGGACAGTAATCCGGTGAAAATGGTTCTCGACAACGATCCGACGGGAACAAGAAGGCGAGGTGCACAGCGGGCAAGGTGGATCGATCAGGTGGAGGACGACTTGCGGACCCTCCGCAGACTGCGTGGTTGGCGAAGTGCAGCCTTGAACCGAGCTGAATGGAGAAGTCTTTTATGTGCAGCACAGGCCACTCCGGCCTTAGTCTGATGATAAATAATAACAGTTCGTATATCGATGTGCCCGATAGCGTAACCGTGTAACGTAACCGACAGCCAGCGTATTTCTGTCAAATATTATCCATTGTTGGGTGTCAATAGCGCAAAACTATAATTGGAAGCGAGAAATAAAAGGAAGTTAACTGCTTTGCTTTATACTCTATTTCTTAAGTACCTTCGAAACCTCCAAAAAATTCAGCAAACTCAAGTTTTTTTTTTGCATTGTGCTGATTTTTGCATCAATGAAGCTGTTATTGATTCATTATTGGTGTGCTTTGTAAGAAGATGAACGTGCAAATTGCTCGTTCCCTTTTTTATGCGGATTCTTCTATTTGAAAATTGAAAGGTCAATAACAAAAGCTTTCGTTAAGTGCTAGTGCGTATCTATTCTGCTCAGCTCTTTAGTGTACATCGCGTGCGTGTTAAGTGCAACGCTATTTTTTTTCTTGAAGAAGTTCCGGTTTCAGCTACTGCTACTGCTCCTTTTATGGCATTAACGCTGACTGAATGGGCGTATCCAAAACGTCCAAAAACAGAAAACGTTCGCACTATGATTTTGCTGTTGCAATTGTGCTGAAATTATGTGATATTTGTCAACATTATATTTTTGTATGCCCATTCATAGATTTCTCCCGAAAAGTTACCGATCGTTTTTATTTTCCTCTTTTACCTTAGAGCTTTTAAACGACACGATATATACACAACCTAACGGTGTTTTCTGTGGTCAGTATTTTGAATCGAATTTCGGAAACGAAGCTGAGAAAAAGACCATCCACTATAACTGCCCTCTCATTGTGATTTTGATTTCAATTCTCATGCTTTCTGCATTGATTATAAACAATATTGTGTGATTTTCTCTTTCGTCCCTTCACTGGCCTTTTTACCATGTTATGAACATGTTGCTTTTTCAAAATTTCAGAATCATTAACATACCTGAATTCTTAAATTCAATTATACTCCAAGTACCATACAAACATTTGATTTGATTTTGCTCTAATCAATATTAGAGATTAGGGTTTTAGTACCGGGAGTACCGGTACCGGAATTCCCGGGAATACCGACCAATTCTCGGTACCGAAATACCGGTACTGGCTTAATGAAGGTACCGGTATTTTCGGTACTAAGGAAAAAGTTATGGTTAAAACTTCCGATGGTTAAAACAACAATTATTTGAATGCAGCAGCTAGTAAGAAAGATATTATTTTTTTTACTAAAATTTCAAACACCTGACAATAGAGGTAATAAGCTATAGAGGACGATTGTCGCTGCGGTTCCCTTTGCTATCGTCCCCAAACATGTTGGCTACCTATCTGTCAAAACGTACTCATTATTCCTTCGTTGACATTTAGTGCACTATCCTTGCCAGCAAAAGATGTTTCGTCAGTGACGACAGCGACAATCAATTAGGACAAACGTCAGACGTCCGATGACGTACCTCAAGACAATCAAACCGCAACGACATCGTCACATCAAAAAAAAAATCGTCACACTTCATCAGTATTTTTCCAAATCGTCCCCGCTTGAGGCAAGAGTGTTTCTGTAAGTTCGATTACTGCATCAGGATTCGTAAAGATTGTAAGACAAGAGTTAACTTACAACGACTCAGAAAAAGCTGAAAGGAAAATACTTGTCAATGCTTCATGATTCATTAGTAACAGTTCGCCCTACTTCTGTAGATTCAGAAAGAGCTTTCTCTGTTTCTGGAAGCTTCGCTACTAAAATACGATCCCGTATGTCTGACGAAACATTGAATATGCTGTGCGTTTTGAAAGCATATTTCAAGGATAGAGACAAGCCCCAAGACAAGTGTTGAATACATACAAAGCAATGAATAAAGTTTGAATCGTTACCATTATATCCTGACTTTTTACTGATTTTAATGATTTTCGGAAAAAAAATCTTCCAGTACCGGTATTTTCCCGGTACTCCCGGTACTGAGGGGCTCAGTACCGTAGTACCGGGACTCGCCAAAAAGGGTCGGTACTAAAAACCCTATTAGAGATCAAAGCAAATCACCCCAAAATGCTGAACATTTCAACTAATACAAATAAAGTCGGTGTCCCATTAGGTGCGTAAAGAGCCATTCGCAGACCTAAATCAGCAGAAAATTATTTAAGGGAGCTTCCTATTCCACTCTCCCAATCTACTTGACTTTATCAAATTCCCTGAATATTATCCCGAAACATATTCAAATTAATAAATATTAAAATGTATCAAACTTTGAGTAAGGATACAAATTAAGGGCTTTTATCTGTATTTGAAAATAATACCGCTCTTCATATTAACGCATCTTTATTACGAATCTACCAAGCACCTAACAACCATCTCTATTTTTTTATATTCTTCTTCTTCTTCTTATTGGCATTACATCCCCACACTGGGACAGAGCCGCCTCGCAGCTTAGTGTTCATCAAGCACTTCCACAGTTATTAACTGCGAGGTTTCTAAGCCAAGTTACCATTTTTGAATTCGTACATCATGAGGCTAACACGATGATACTTTTATGCCCAGGGAAGTCGAGACAATTTCCAATCCGAAAATTGTCTAGACCGGCACCGGGAATCGAACCCAGCCACCCTCAGCATGGTCTTGCTTTGTAGCCGCGCGTCTTACCGCACAGCTAAGGAGGGCCCCTATTTTTTTTTTTTTTTTATATATTACTTTGTCTTTGTCTTTGATTTTTCAAATCTTATTTCCATATACTCTTTGGTGATGATCTTGTTGTTAGCACCGATAAAAACATAACTTCCTAAAGAAAGCTTAATTTTGCTTCATTTCTTCCCTTCCATTCTAATGATTTCACTTTCGCTTTTCATATTTAACGACTCATTCTCAATACTTCAATCTCCTCATTCTTATAAATCTTCCAATCAACCAAATCCATTCAAGTCGAACCTCCTTTTTAGCAAAACATATGTTAGCAAGATTATACTGTTTATAGTTATAGATATATTCTGTTTATAGTTTAATCGACCAATAACTTACTTGCAAAAATTTTGTCAGTATAAAGTGTCAGTATCAATGTAAAACTAGTAGTATGTGCCTCAAAACAATAGTTCGCCGCGTTAAAAGCACTTATGTCTTTAAAATTGCTGTTAAACAAAAACAGAATAGAGGAAATTTATGTACAAGTCAAATAACCATTTTGCATTTCGTTTTATGTGCTCGATGATCCTGGAGAAATCGTTTTGCTTACTGAGCAGCACAAGTCATCGGTCAAGTTAATCAGTTCAAGAGGATATTATAACAACACTAAAATCAACTTTACTATTGAAGCCCTACCCTTTTTCTACTATCCTTGCGTTCAAAGAAACAATCACCCATTTTGTGCGATTGATTGTTTACCCTAACGATGGATAAACAATAATACATCTAAAACTAGTGCGCGTCCTATCGTGTTTTATTTAGTACGCAGAACGATCACGTGATCACCATTGTTCTGTTCTGCTTTGTGCGGTCGATAAGTCAGAATGCCTATAATGTTGTATTTTGAGAAATCCGTTCCTATTACAGTGAACGTTCGCTAATTGGGTTTTTTCTAGTTGGGGGTTCGATACTTGGGGCGAAACCCAATTAAAAAGCTGCTGAACGTCAGAATGTTATGTCAAAAACGCGTTGACGTCTTGTGTCCGTGTTTGGCGGGATCGATATTTTCTGGCGCGTAAAATTTTCTTTTGTTCAATGCAAAAAGTAAACAACATTGACGCTTGTCAAAGCGCCCCAATTAGCGAACAGCATTCGCTAGTTGGAGTGAGGACGTGGACGATCACTGTAGTTTCTGTTTATCCCACCCAACTAACACAATCCCCTTCCCGTGGTTATTGTGGAGATGCAGAGGCATTCTCGGTCTCTAGTAGCAACAATAACCACACACTAACATTCCCATTCCCCAATATTCAAATCTTTCTTCTCAAAGTCTATTTGCAGATTGTTCGCGAGAACAGGTAGGACGATCGGCCGGTCATTACATAGTTTGTTCTGCTTTGTGCGGTTAGCAGAACGATCGCCCGATCATCGAAATGTTGTTCTGCTTTGTGTGGGTGAGTAAATTAATTAGAAAGTGAAGATTCAGTTCGCGTCAGTAAGCAGAACGATCGGCCGGTCATCGAAAAAGTTGTTCTGCTTTGTGCGGTTAGCAGAGAGATCGGCTGGTCATCGACAATTTTGTTCTGCATAGTGCGGTCGGTAATTAAAATAATTAGTGTTCGTTCGATTATGTTTTGAATTGATCAAACTACACGCTATACACGGCATACCGTTTACCAAAACGAACCCTGCCACAATACCTACCCCATATATCCAACATCCCAGTAATTTCTCGTGGAAGTGCAGATGACTCGTCGGCTTCTATCAAAGCGAGTATCATGTCAACATTTTCCTACCCATTCCTTAATTGACCTGCATTCGGACACGGCCGGCGCTGGTATTGCTTATTTTTGGGTCACCAGTTCTTACACATTGAAGAAGATGTTAGTCCCAAACTTCATCTGTTGGTTCTCTGTGTAATTACAGCTGACCTGGCAATAACGGAGTAGCAACCATGGGCGGTCAATCATGCTCGTGCTCATGCTCAAACGTACTGGGTTCAAAGATTCTGTTGATTATCCACGCCAATCACATGATTACAATGCTCATAATTTAGTTCTACTTTATCTAAGCTGCGATTTACCCTCCTACAGTGCTCAAAAACTTCAACTTCTCCAAATAATTCGTGCGGTCAGACCAATTCATCCACCATGTCACCTGGGACCAATACAAAATCAATAGCAACTCATACAGGTCGCGCATGATGAACAATCTAGACAAGTCTAAACCGAATGTTTTCAATTCTCCAAATTCAATTCTTGAGTTCAAACCAATTGATCTACCATGTAAACAGGTCTCATTACAAAATCAGTGACAAATCATTCAGGCCCTCCGAGGAAATGAGCATAATTTACGATTTAGATATGTTTAAACCGGATATCCTAGGTTCTACAAATCATTTTTGAGTTCAATCCAATTCATCTTTCAAATCAACTGTGCTTGGTACAAAGCCTGTAGCAATCCATCGTGTAGGGCCACTGACGCTCTGAGGCAATGTGCATGGTTTTCGATTGATATCTGTTGAAATCTAATTTTCCTATTTATTCAAAGCATTCTTGAGTTCAGACCATCTGGTCTACCAAGGCAACTGGGCTCTATACATAGCCGCGTTGAAGCCATGCGCATAATTTACGATTTGGATATGTCCAATTCGGATTCGAGTTTCAGGGGCATTCTCGAGTCCCTTCGAAACGCGTAGAGGGTTACGGCAAGGTGATGGTCTTTCGTGTCTGCTATTCAACATCGCTTTGGAGGGAGTAATACGAAGGGCAGGAATTGACACTAGTGGTACGATTTTCACGAAGTCCGTCCAGTTATTTGGTTTGCCGACGACATTGATATCATGGCACGTAACTTTGAGAGGATAGAGGAAGCCTACATCAAACTGAAAAGCGAAGCTAAACGGATGGGACTAGTCATCAACACGTCGAAGACGATGTACATGATAAGACGAGGCTCAAGAGAGGTCAATGTAAGCCACCCACCACGAGTTTCTATCGGTGGTGACGAAATCGAGGTGGTTGAAGAATTCGTGTACTTGGGCTCACTGGTGATCGCCGATAACGATACCAGCGAAGAAATTCGGAGGCGCATAGTGGCTGGAAATCGCACGTACTTTGGACTCCGCAAGACGATCCGATCGAATAGAAATCGCCGCCGTACCAAACTGACTATCTACAAAACGCTTATAAGACCGGTAGTTCTCTACGGACACGAGATCTGGACGATGCTCGTGGAGGACCAACGCGCACTGGGAGCTTTTGAAAGGAAAGTGTTGCGTACCATCTATGGTGGAGTGCAGATGGCGGACGGTACGTGGAGGAGGCGAATGAATCACGAGTTGCATCAGCTGTTGGGAGAACCATCCATCGTTCACACCGCGAAAATCGGAAGACTGTGGTGGGCCGGGCACGTACCCAGAATGTCGGACAGCAATCCGGTGAAAATGGTTCTCGACAACGATCCGACGGGAACAAGAAGGCGAGGTGCACAGCGGGCAAGGTGGATCGATCAGGTTGAGGACGATTTGCGGACCCTCCGCAGACTGCGTGGTTGGTGAAGTGCAGCCAGACTTTTATGTGCAGCACAGGCCACTCTAGCCTTAGTCTGATAAATAATAAAATAATAATAAATAGATATATGTCCAATTCGGATATTCTAAGCTATCCAAATAATCCTAGAATTCAAACCAGCTTCCCAGTCATTTGAAATAGGCTCTTGAAAGGAGGCTTCCGAGCCTCTTGAAAGGAGGCTTCCGAGCCTCTTGAAAGGAGGCTTCCAAGCCTCTTGAAAGGAGGCTTCCAAGCCTCTTGAAAGGAGGCTTCCAAGCCTCTTGAAAGGAGGCTTCCAAGCCTCTTGAAAGGAGGCTGGAAAGCCTCTTGAAAGGAGACTTGAGCCTCTTGAAAGGAGGCTTCCGGGCCTCTTGAAAGGAGGCTTCCGAGCCTCTTGAAAGGAGGCTTCCAGGCCTCTTGAAAGGAGGCTTCTGAGGCCTCTTGAAAGGAGGCTTCCAAGCCTCTTGGAAGGAGGCTTGAGCCTCTTGAAAGGAGGCTTCTGAGCCTCTTGAAAGGAGGCTTCCAGGCCTCTTGAAAGGAGGCTTCCGGGCCTCTTGAAAGGAGGCTTGGGCCTCTTGAAAGGAGGCTTCCAGGCCTCTTGAAAGGAGGCTTGAGCCTCTTGAAAGGAGGCTTCCAGGCCTCTTGAAAGGAGGCTTCCGGGCCTCTTGAAGGAGGCTGAGGCCTCTTGAAAGGAGGCTTCTGAGCCTCTTGAAAGGAGGCTTCCGGGCCTCTTGAAAGGAGGCTTCTGAGCCTCTTGAAAGGAGGCTGAGCCTCTTGAAAGGAGGCTCTGAGCCTCTTGAAAGGAGGCTTCCGGAGCCTCTTGAAAGGAGGCTCGAGGCCTCTTGAAAGGAGGCTTGAGCCTCTTGAAGGAGGCTTCTGAGCCTCTTGAAAGGAGGCTTGGGCCTCTTGAAAGGAGGCTTCCAGGCCTCTTGAAAGGAGGCTTCTGAGCCTCTTGAAAGGAGGCTTCTGAGCCTCTTGAAAGGAGGCTTCCAGGCCTCTTGAAGGAGGCTTGAGGCCTCTTGAAAGGAGGCTTCCGGGCCTCTTGAAGGAGGCTTCCAGGCCTCTTGAAAGGAGGCTTCCTGAGCCTCTTGAAAGGGAGGCTTCTGAGCCTCTTGAAAGGAGGCTTGAGCCTCTTGAAAGGAGGCTTGGGCCTCTTGAAGGAGGCTTCTGAGCCTCTTGAAAGGAGGCTTCTGAGCCTCTTGAAAGGAGGCTTCTGAGCCTCTTGAAAGGAGGCTTCCGGGCCTCTTGAAGGAGGCTTCCGAGGCCTCTTGAAGGAGGCTTCTGAGCCTCTTGAAAGGAGGCCTGAGCCTCTTGAAGGAGGCTTCCAGGCCTCTTGAAAGGAGGCTCTGAGCCTCTTGAAAGGAGGCTTCCGGGCCTCTTGAAGGAGGCTGAGCCTCTTGAAAGGAGGCTTCTGAGCCTCTTGAAAGGAGGCTTCTGAGCCTCTTGAAAGGAGGCTTCCGGGCCTCTTGAAAGGAGGCTTCCAGGCCTCTTGAAAGGAGGCTTCCGGGCCTCTTGAAAGGAGGCTGGGCCTCTTGAAAGGAGGCTTCCGGGCCTCTTGAAAGGAGGCTCTGAGCCTCTTGAAAGGAGGCTTCCAGGCCTCTTGAAAGGAGGCTCTCCGGGCCTCTTGAAAGGAGGCTTCTGAGCCTCTTGAAAGGAGGCCTGAGCCTCTTGAAAGGAGGCTGAGGCCTCTTGAAGGAGGCTTCCAGGCCTCTTGAAAGGAGGCTTCTGAGCCTCTTGAAAGGAGGCTTCCAGGCCTCTTGAAAGGAGGCTTCTGAGCCTCTTGAAAGGGAGGCTCTGAGCCTCTTGAAAGGAGGCCTGAGCCTCCTGAAAGGAGGCTTCTGAGCCTCCTGAAAGGAGGCTTCCTGAGCCTCCTGAAAGGAGGCCTGAGCCTCCTGAAAGGAGGCCTGAGCCTCCTGAAAGGAGGCCTGAGCCTCTTGAAAGGAGGCTTCTGAGCCTCTTGAAAGGAGGCCTGAGCCTCTTGAAAGGAGGCTGAGGCCTCTTGAAGGAGGCTTCCGGGCCTCTTGAAAGGAGGCTTGAGCCTCTTGAAAGGAGGCTTCCGGGCCTCTTGAAAGGAGGCCTGAGCCTCTTGAAAGGAGGCTTCTGAGCCTCTTGAAAGGAGGCTTCCGGGCCTCTTGAAAGGAGGCTGGGGCCTCTTGAAAGGAGGCTTCTGAGCCTCTTGAAAGGAGGCCTGAGCCTCTTGAAAGGAGGCTGAGCCTCTTGAAAGGAGGCTTCCAGGCCTCTTGAAAGGAGGCTCTGAGGCCTCTTGAAAGGAGGCTTCCAGGCCTCTTGAAAGGAGGCTCTGAGGCCTCTTGAAAGGAGGCTTCCAGGCCTCTTGAAAGGAGGCTTCTGAGCCTCTGGAAAGGGCTTCCAGGCCTCTGGAAGGAGGCTTCTGAGCCTCTGGAAAGGAGGCTTCTGAGCCTCTGGAAAGGAGGCTTCCAGGCCTCTGGAAAGAAGGCTTCTGAGCCTCTGGAAAGGAGGCTTGAGCCTCTGGAAGGAGGCTTCCAGGCCTCTGGAAAGGAGGCCTGAGGCCTCTGGAAGGAGGCTTCCAGGCCTCTTGAAAGGAGGCTCTGAGCCCTTGAAAGGAGGCTTCTGAGGCCTCTTGAAAGGAGGCTGGAGCCTCTTGAAAGGAGGCTTCCAGGCCTCTTGAAAGGAGGCTTGAGTCTCTTGAAAGGAGGCTTCCAGGCCTCTTGAAAGGAGGCTCTGAGGCCTCTTGAAAGGAGGCTTCTGAGCCTCTTGAAAGGAGGCTTCCAGGCCTCTTGAAGGAGGCTGGGGCCTCTTGAAAGGAGGCTTCCGGGCCTCTTGAGCAGGGCTTCCAGGCCTCTTGAGCAGGGCTTCCAGGCCTCTGGAAAGGAGGCTCTGAGGCCTCTGGAAAGGAGGCTTCCTGAGCCTCTGGAAAGGAGGCTTCCAGGCCTCTGGAAAGAAGGCTTCCGAGCCTCTGGAAAGGAGGCCTGAGCCTCTGGAAAGGAGGCTCTGAGCCTCTGGAAAGGAGGCCTGAGCCTCTGGAAAGGAGGCTTCCGAGCCTCTGGAAAGGAGGCTTCCGAGCCCTTGAAAGGAGGCTTCCGAGCCTCTTGAAAGGAGGCTTCCGAGCCTCTTGAAAGGAGGCTTCCGAGCCTCTTGAAAGGAGGCTTCCGAGACTCTGGAGGAACTTCCGGAGGAATTCCTGGAGGAGCTTCCGGAGGAATTCCTGGAGGAGCTTCCGGAGGAATTCCTGAAGGAACTTCCGGAGGAATTCCTGGAGGAACTTCCGGAGGAATTCCTGGAGGAACTTCTGGAGGAATTCCTGGAGGAACTTCCGGAGAAATTCCTGGAAGAACTTCCGAAGGAATTTTTGTAGGAACTTCCGTAGGAATTCCTGGAGGAATTTCCGCAGGAATTCCTGGAGGAACTTCCGCAGGAATTCCTGGAGGAACTTCCGGAAGAATTCCTGGAGGAACTTCCGGAGGAATTTCTGGAGGAATCTCCGGAGGAATTCTTGGAAGAACTTGCGGAGGAATTTCTCGAGGAACTTCCGGAGGAATTTCTGGAGGAACTTCTGGAGGAATTCCTGGAGGAACTTTCGGAGGAACACCCCTAGGATTTTTTCCAGTAATTCCTTCATAAAGTATTCAGGAATTTCTCCGGAAATTCCTATATGAATGCTTCAGGATGTTTGCCCAAGAAATCCCCGAGAAGTCCTGTAACTTCTTGAAAAGTTACTCATAGAATTTCTTCTGAAATTTTCTCTGGAGTTCTTCATAAATCTCCTTCAAAAACACTTTATAAATTACTTCGCAAACTCCACATAAATTACCACGAGGGTTCTTCAGTTATTTTTTTTAATTCCTTCTGAAATTCAGAATAATGTCCAGGAATTTTTGAAGAACTTCGTGTGGAAATTGTATTGCGTATGTGTCTAGAAAATCTTACGCGCATTTCTCTATGAATTCTTCCAGAAATTCCTACCCCAAAACTCTCCCGGAAAGTCGTTCACAAATAAATTATTCCGGAAATAAATTTTCCAGAAATTTGTTTAGGAATTCTTTCGAAAATGTTTCCAAGAACTCCTTCACAACCTTCAAGAATCTCCCAAGCAATTTCCTCGGAAACTTCTCCAGAATTGTTCGAAGAATTCGCCCAGAAAACCTTACTGGATTTTTCTGGGAAAATCCCTCGAAAATTTCTTCGAAATACCGTAAGGAAAAAACTCCAAATTCTCCACTTTTCTTTAGACTTTTTTTTTTAATTGTCGAATAATTCTTTCAAAAATACCTACAAGAATATCCACGAAATTTCTTTTACGAACTCTTCCAGAAATATTTCTACATGCTCTCCTGGAAATTTCGCTCGGAATGTTTGTGGGAATATCCAAATGAGTTCATAAAATATTTGAGATAAAAAAAGATAAAAGATCAATGCATACAGTAGGACTTCCTGATTTGAATCTCATAAGAAATTTTTATATGAAAACGGTTGTGAATTTCGTTAGGGTTTTCCCGATGGGATAAAAGGAGAAATTTTCAATAGGTTCCTAAAAGAGTTTATGTGAAAATTCATGAATTAGACATACTGGTTCATAAATAATTTAAAAAAAATATTGTCGAGTTTTCAAATATTTTTTAAATGAAGTTCTGAAATATTTTCACACTGAAATATTGTAGTACGTACTGCCAAAGCAGTTCTATGATCAATTCCTCTAGCTCCTTAAGAACAATTCCCTTATTTTTATGAATAATTAAATGTCAGGTGCATTTTGTTTGAACAAATATTGTTTTGTTTGACCGAGCATACGCTGTACAACAAGTGAGCTAGTGATTCCTTAACAAGCAATTCAAGCTGAATAACAAACTTTTCCAGCTGAAATAGCGGCGTGGTCCGGCGGCACGAACGAAAAGATGTCTCACCATGTAGAAAAGATACATTCAATGATATTTTTTTAATTTCAAATTATTATTTTGTTTGTGTCTTTAATAAGGCACAAAAAAAAATCAAGTTAGATTAGACTTCATGACAGTTGTCGCGCTTAGTTTCATAGAGGCGTAACTGTATAGATCGATTTGTTTTGATATTTGAACTGAATGATTTTTTTTCTATTTTCTCTCTCCACAATTAACGTTTTCGTACAATAATTTCACAACGTAATACCGTTTTTGGTGGGAAATATTAATTTCATTACTCTTTGCTCATTTTAGAGGTAAGAACGAATAAATAAGTACCTACGGATAGCACACCTTCTAGGTTTTGCGCCACATGTAATCAAACTCGATTTTGTGCTGTCTGTGCTGCGCACGAGCCGAAACAAAAAATCTCATGTAAATGCTGACCGCACGTCGGCACGACTCTAACGTAGCAGCAAACAAACAGTTTGCCTCATCGGCAAAAAAATATCACGACGTAGCGTACATTTTTTTGACAAACTGTTTCTTGTTTGGTGCATGAAATTTGACTGGATAAAATGTAAATATTCGCATAATCAAAGTGTTTTAATGTACATTTCTCAACACTGCATGCAAGATCAAATTTTTGTTTCCGACTGGAAAAAGTAGAAACAGCTGCATTTGAAACTTTTGATAAATGATTCATCCCAGATTGTCAATTCATCATCTTTCAACACAGCACACAATTCTATTCGTTCATGCCTATCCCGGAATCAAAATAAAACATCAAAATGAGAAAACCGAATATGATTTTGACTCCAATGTCAAGTGCAGTTTAAACTTATGCATATAAACGAAACTCTTCCAAATAATGGCTACACACAAAAGACGATGACGGATGGCAGAGCGATTTAGATTCAAGCATCAAATAAAAGACTGGCGATGACACGTATGAATCTGGTTTTTCATAACTTCTGGTGCCGTTTTCCCCTGAATTCAAAGCTGCGGAGCAAGCTGCTAAGCTGCAACTGCTAATCCGGAATAAATGAAAAATTCAGATGCCATTCAAAATCAGAAACGGCAGCACCATCATCCGATCCTTATAGCGCTGTCGATATCACCGCTGCTGCACTGCACTGTTCCATATTTGCTCAACTCTCTCAAAAGTCAGGAAACAGTGAATTGGTTATTCATGGAGTTTTTTTTTATTCTCAACTCACTCGATGGAATCGAGTCTTTTCGGTAATTGAATGGATTGAACAAAAATATAACCAAATCGGATTGATGAATGATGAAGGGGCTAATTCAATGAACCGTAAAAAAGGGGAAGTATATTTGGGAATATATGATTTGTTGAAATTGGATAAATCGTACATTGTTTTCACAGCTCATCAATATTGCTCTTTTATCTGAGGTGGTATTCACGTATAATATGCTCTTTCACAGGCACTTTCGCGTTGCATACGGTTGAAGTGATTGTTGGTTTTTACATCTAAGCGGATATACTCAATTGTTTATGCCCTCATACCATCACTTCATAGAACCCTCGTCAATCATGGACCTATGATGATGAAAAATCATATGATGAAAGTATCAAACTGCGCTGTTATCGTACATCAAAGATGTAGCATGTTACAGTGGCAAAGGGACGTCTTGTAGTAGATTTTGACTCCCCTTGAGAGTTTGCGCCCCAGCTATTAGCAACTGCCAGCTTAAGTAAATGGTTCTCATCGTTCGAAACTATCACACCCACCCGAAATAAACGCTACTACTTTTGATCTTCAAGGTCTAACATTTGCAGACAATTCCCAGTCTGCCACACTCCATCAGCGGTACAATGTTATTAAACGCCCTTGATGTACAGTCCCGTTAGTGCAGCACTTATTGCGTACTAACCTGAGGGAAAACCATAACGTTCGAAAATCACAGACCCACATATTTACCTACCCGGTGCTCGATGAACTCCGGGCATAATTTGGGTCTTGTTGCAAGCCGCAACGTTGGCGTTGCGGCCAGGTGCGCTGATTAGTCCCTACTCACCGCGCGCACATCGTGTACCACGTTGATTGAAAGGCGAAATGTTGCACTTTTGCGTCGCGTACTATTTGAGTGGCCAATGCAATCACGCCGTTTTCAGCTGTAACTGATGCAGCATTGAATGCTTGTTAAGTAAAGACCAGCGATGGAAATCGGACGAACATGATCCGATTCGACGTTTATCCTAAACTGTACAGATCGCGATCTGTACAATTTACGAACAACATTGAGTTCCCATCTTTCACGATTGAGTGTTATTACCTTGGACACTCGCACATAACAAAATATTGCAAGATTGAGTCTTACTCTGAGAAATGAGTTACTTTAGCCGTTCTACCTACGAACGAATCGTGACAACTATTTTCCCCTAGGGCGTGAGTGTCTTTCTGTTTTCTTTGCATGACTACACGCGGGACGTTGAGCGCGCTTGCATTATGTGCACTGTAGATTGAGGCCTCTCAACTAATTATTTAACGTTATGTGTACCTTGTTCCTATTTTATTTCTTATTGCAGCGAAATTTCCTGTAGCTTCGAAAACTTCGATAGTTAGATACTTTTTAAAATCTACTAACTATTGACGTGGGGAGAAGCAATGTCTTTAAAATTTGAAAGCAAAATTCTTCCTAAGTAGCTTTCAAATTAAGTGCGAGCGAACTAGGTGCGATGCTAATTGGGATTTTTTTAGCTAACAGCATGAAAAAGCAAAAAGGACACAAATGATGCCAAAATTGTTCTTTTGCGAATGCCATTATTAATAGGCATGTTGTTGAAATACGAGCATGTTGTTGAAAAAAATATCCTATAAGTCCGTAATATACTTCTGTTTCCAACAAGTATTACCAGTAAGCCGTCGTTGTTCGGCTCTCATGAAACCCTGTATAGTATTCGCCGACGATGGACTTTTCAAGCGGCCTCAACAGAACAGAACAGAATTCTGGACATAATTTTGTACGCCAAATTAAGGAGGGTTCTTCCTCGGTAATTGGCGCACACCAGTCTGTGCCCTGTCTTAAAGAGAGGATCATTTTATAGCAACCTTCAACATCAGTAAAAACGTTAAGAAAGTAAAATCTGTGAGCTTAATTTCTAAAACAATGTGAAAAATATAATTTAATTCATTCACTTAAAACAACGAACTCGTTGATTTATTTAGGACGATAAATAATCGATCGATTTTTTTACTCGAATTATTCGAGAATTGTTTTCTGATAGGTATGTTCTAGCAGATTTTTTTTCTGGTGTTTTCAAATATTTAAAAAAAAAATTTGTAGGAAAAATAATGGTTTTGGTAGGTTTGGACCTATTATTGTTAAAAATAGGTTATTAAGATCATGAAGGTAAGAGAGTTTCATAGCGTAATGAGCTCGAGCCGAATGGGCACTTCGTGTTCTTAATTTACAATGCTTTGAAACTCAGATGTGAAAATGTACATTATGTGGAAGATTTTAATTTGAAAAATATATATACACTTAACCAGCATTTCAATGTTCGGTATTTTGTATGCCGAATTTCAACTGGAAAATTTCTTTTTTACTGAAATTCCAGTTTATTAGTAGACCAACAACGTTTGTCAGTAATAAATTCCCGAGTCTCGGTAACAAATTCTGTTGATTATTTTGACTTTTATTTAGTTTTGCTGAATCCATAAAATGCTGAACGGCACAAAAAGTCGGTAGAAATTTATAGAGCGCCACCGGTGAAAAATTGAAATTTGCCGACCAGCCTTTTGAAAATACTAAACGCGGTTGTAGAGCTTCTCGCTCTTGTTTTGTTGCTAATGTCTTACCCGTTGAGCTAAACATTATTTTGTGAATTGTTTCCGTCGTGCTGGTTGGACCTGCGTTTCCAAAAGTGAACTTATTTGTGTTTTGCAAAATTCAGCCACAGATCGCATAGCTGTATAAAACAAGTTGAAATGCATCGATGCCCTCTGCATTTGCAAATTTTCAAAAGAAATTATGGAGTATAGCCAAAGCTTCCTGAGTTATCGTACTAAACATCTTTCATATTATGCTATATATCGTAAGTGATGATGATAATAAGTGAGAGATTTTCTTTTCATTCAATCTCTATCAATCAAAAACTGCCAAAGTCTTTATTACTCTATACTTTTATTTTATGCAAATGAACATTAATTGAATATACTGTCCAGTCAGTAAAATAGGTTTCCAAAAAACAAATCCTCATTTATTGACTAACTCAGTTATGTTCATATTTATTTGACTTTTTCGTTTATGCCAAACTTTCGGTAATGACAATTTTGCTGTTGAAATTTCTGGGTCCAAAGTCCAAATTCCGTAGTCAAAAAACTCAATAAAATTAATACTGGTGCTGAAAATAATCATCTTTTTGCTCATAGAGGCGGCGCACGCACAGGTCTAATTCATGGAGGAACATCAATTTTCTTATTTCAGGAAAAAATGTGGTGCAATCTCGATTTTTCGATTTTGAAAAAAAGATGTATACATTATTAGACAGAAGCTGATGTATACATTATCAATTGAAATGTCGCCTCTGCTTCAATCCTGGCAACGAAATTGGTAAAAACTTGAAGTGTGTTATGGTAGCGATATGAAACCTATAGTAGAAACTTATTTCTAAAGAAAGGCTATGGAAATATAAAGCAGAATTATGCTACCAAAAATGGATGTTAATATCCATGAACAAATATATTCCTCATAAGACTTGTTGAATCGATTAAACAATTGCAATAAATTCAAATTTTTAAAGGGGAAGGCCTCGTAATAACTTTTGAATGAAAACTGGGAATTGAATTATTTGACAATGCTGTATGCTGGTGTTGCGATTTGTGACATATCGTGTGATTCGTTTAAAGCACAATGCAAACTATTGTTAAGTGATACGTCACGAAAACAAAATTGCACCAAACTCACGAACATTCCAAATTGTTTTCAGCAACGAATTTTTGCTATTAAATAGATTCCTTATCAGGATTCAGTTTTGTTTTTCATTACAAAAAAATCCCGTGATTTCCCGGAACAAGCAGTATTTTTAACCTGAATTTAGGTTTATTTGGGAAGTATTTGGCTTCGCAGTCTTGGAGGGAATTGAAAACTATGTTTTTAATCTTTTCCCCGGGATAAGAAAGTATCGGGAAATGGACTCTCTATGTTTCACTATTTTAACAACTTTATAACCGTCATTTCGTTAATCCAACTAATAGAAGAATGTTTGAATTTTCTAAATGTCAGTTTAAGCTGTTAAAAACTATACGCAGGAGTCACGCGGACGCGCACCCTGAATTCCACTGGCGAGTATTTATGTCCGCGTATTTTCGACGCGCGCCTACGTGTTTCCTTCTATTTGCACCGTAAAAAACATAAGAACATGCCGTTCCGCATGTGAACGGGCAACCCCTAGCGAAAGCACATGTCCGATTTGAAAGGAAGAATCACGATCATTGCAGCAATGATCGTGATTCGATTCCATTTGATCGTAAGTTGTACATGTTCCGATTAACTTGATGTCTACAACTGTACACATTGAGAGTAACGGCTTTTTGCGTGCTCTCGCAATAAACGTTGAATCGCGTGAGTTACAAGCTGTGAGTGTAGACGACACCGATTTACGTGTATCTTGCTCTTTTGAGATCATGGTAACTCACTACCCGAAACGCTCCGCACGAATAAGGGTGGAGAGCGCAAAAGCATCGCTTACTGACGATGATGCTAATAGATCTCACATAAGCTGTGTACATGTTCGTTGGTCGCTAGAAGCGATTTTCTAACATCGCTGGTAAAGACAGCTTACATTTGGGACTTCGTACGTTTATCAATCTGGTTGGATTTTCTCATGCAATTAGGCTTTCCGAAAGGTTATGGTATGTTATCGAAATCATCTGACAGATTCCGGCTAACGGATGATAATAACCTCTTACGCTAAAGTAATCTCACAATGTTTTGTATGACTTAAATTGCAAGATACGTACCTGTTTCCATTTTATTAGAAGTTTGAAAAACTACTCGTTTACACTAATAAAGTGTGTCCATCATTGAATTGCATCACTCGGAACTGCTCGCGGGCTCGCCAAACATAAAAGTCTAGTCTAGTCTACATATACACAGCCAGTTAGAATCCTGGAAGGTGATAGGTTCGACTACAATTATCACTTTTCTTGTCAATATTTATGTTTGAAGTACATCATAAATGGTCGGGGCTCAGCCAAACCGCACCAAGCGATCTGATTTGGCTGATTCGTGATTTTTTGTACAAGGAATGCGGAAATCATTTCATACCAATATTCAAACGTACGTTTTGTTTAGAACATCCTCAGTTATGGGGTTGACGGATATCAATGGTATGCAGAAATCGCTCTCAATAGATAACGAACATCGATAAAGGAGAACCAAAAACTTCTTCAAATCATAACAAGCCATGAAAGCAAAACTATCGCACTTGTATATAAGTTGAAAAAAAAAAACAGATTTTCAAAATCTCACTCATTTTAGTCACATATGTACCCTCAGCCGAATTGCTCGCAAGAAGTTGCATTCGATGCAGAATCCGGTCCCATTGTTTCCTGTTGAAAATTGGCCGGATCGGACTATAGGGTCAGAAGTTATGGTCAAAATACTTTTTTTTTCACCAAAAGTGCGTAGAAATTGCTCACTCGAAAGAAACGAGAAAGGCACCATCACCGCTAGGTGGATTAATCTGGGTTTTTTTTTTGCACAGCTGTGTAAAACAAGTCGAAATTCATCATCACAACCGGTCATCACAACCGGACATGATAAGTGAGAGATTTTCTCATTCTCCTTTGGATTCAAACACTGGGGTTTACTACCGATAAATACCCAACGATTAATTGATTCAATAATCGACAAGAATCGAGAGTAATCGATTAGTTACTAATCGATTAATTGTAATTTACGACATCTCTAGGTGCAATTTGGCAGAACCCCGACCAAATTAAATTAAATTAAATTAAATTTTATAGTTCAAGCATTAAAACGGCCTACTATGCAGCGTTGTTTAAAGTATTTGTGAAAATCGATGTTTAATGACATCTCGTAGGTACTAATCGCTCCGTTTATATTACAGTCGACTTTCTACATCTCGATGTTCTATATCTCAATATCTATCCCTAAATCGATGGTTTCCTCAGTCCTTTGAATCTACATACATTTGGGCTTTCTACATCTCGATAACCTCCCTTTCTCGATATATCTCTATCTCGATGTGTTCTGATCATGTTTTGTCCAGTATTATGTCGATATGTTCAATATTTTAGCACATAACATATAGGCATCTTTGCCGTGAAATGTGTTACTATGTCTGAAACTTGATTATGCATATGTACAACATGTGATAGATTTAGTTCGGAAAAGGTATTGGAGGGTAACCGCCCCTTCGGTGGGGTTTGATCCCACGACCCCAGTTCCAATACTAAATACTCATCCTACTTGGTTGACATGTGTACAAAAATACATTTGAGAGAGTTAGTTCTGAAAATGTATTGCGAGAGATCGGCTGGTACCTAGTGCTGGGAATTTGGTTTCATCAGTACCCGCTAAGCTGCGGTGGACGACGGAGGTCCTTCGTAGCTTAGTAGGGAAAGCACCTGTCATGCGAACTGGGGTCGTGGGATCAAACCCCACCGAAGGGGCGGTTACCCTCCAATACCTTTTCCGAACTAAATCTATCACATGTTGTACATTAGGGTGGCTCAAATTAGTATGGGAAAAACTTTTTTAAATTTTTTTGATGGGCCGCCCTCTTATTCGGTTCTATTTGATGCCCTGATGCTCTGGACAAAATTTCAGCCAAATCGGTCAACGTTTGGGCAGTGCTAAACTCGTTAGAAGTTTATATGAAAAAATGTATGCAGAAACATCCAAAAACAGTGAATTGCAGTTGGACGGCACAACTTACGATGAAGAACTATGATACTCATTCAGTTCTTGTAGAATTAAATACAGAATGTTATGCAGAAAACCGCGAGAAGATTAGAGTTTGCCCGGCGAAGTTATTAACGTTTCTCTGAAGTGGGGTTTGAGCAAATTTCGTTTCTTTTACCTTTGAAAAGAAATAAATTCACCCCTACAACACTCCAGTAAAATGCTAATATCTTTGCCTAATAAACTCTAATCTTCTCGCGGTTTTCAGCATAACATTCTGTATTTAATTCTACAAGAACTGAATGAGTATCATTGTTCTTAATCGTAAATTGTGTCGTCCAACTGCAAATCACTGTTTTTGGATGTTTCTGCATACATTTTTCCATATAAACTTCCAACGAGTTTAGCACTGCCCAAACGTTAACCGATTTGGCTGAAATTTTGTCCAGAGCATCAGGGCATTAAATAGAATCGAATAAGAGGGCGGCCCATCAAAAAATTTGAAAAAGTGTTTTTTGAGCCACCTTATTGTACATATGCATAATCAAGTTTCAGACATAGTAATTAATTTCCACACCGGGTGGCTTAATACCCGGCATATAGGCAATTAACTTTGAACGTGAAATGTGGTCATTCCCTGATTTTGAAACGCTAGCGAACCTAGCGGTGGAAGTCAAACTTTACTCAAGAACGAGCATAAGGCAGAGCAGCAGCGCATGCTTTTCTGTTTCTTTCTATCGCCTTGGATACACGGGAGGCCCTTCGTTGATTGTTAATAAACAAAGAGTTCACTTTGAATTTTGCTGTTTCTTCTATGATGTCTATCTGTTTTGTGATTTTAGGCTACTAGACCATCTTTGGATAATAACAAACTCATCAACAACAGGAAACGACTTTTGTTTTGTGACGTTTTTCATAGCAACGAGCTTTTTTAGATCTACTACCCATTCCAATTTTACTTTCATTCCTCGATCTCTCCCTATCTCGATGGTCCCTTCAATATCGAGATGTGGAGATGTTGGGCAACACACTGATGAACATAAATATTATAGACACTATAGGTTCCATAGACGAGCGCAGGAACGGTTGGGTCATTTCGACTAAGTGTGTTTTTCCACTTTTTCACAGTGTATCACGTGAATTTGACGTCACACGCTCTATTGCTTGGATTGCAATCGTGACGTCATGCTCGTTTGGCTACACTAACTGACAGTTCGTTTGGCTACACTCGCCTTCGCCTCAGCTCGTCTATGGAACCTATAGTGTCTATAATAAATATTCGTATGAATTTATACAGATAACTAAGAAAACATGGCGGGTACTTATTTCCAGCAGTGTACATATAAGCCTTAGTCAAGCGTATACTCACTCCTGCTCCATATTTTACGTACCAGAAACTGCCATGTTGAATTTTTTTTAGAAAATAGCATATTTCAAACGAGCTTGCCAGGCTTGGCATTGGTCATGACAGTCATTGGTATGCTTAGTTTTTTCTCCTACTGATCGTCGTCACCAAACGCAACGTTAGCAACCATATCTCATACCCAAAAGCCATAACATCGCGACCAAGAAACCACTGGTAACCATAATAAGTTTTTTCATTCCTTGACCTTCAGTGGCTCTGACCGTTGTTAGTTTGATGGTCGCGACCAATATGTTCTCCACCTTTTGTTATTCTATTCATAACTTATGTAAACACGTTTGCTAGAGCGCGCACTAGTTCAATTCGTCAAGAAAATATTCAATATAAACTAAAACAAATATATATCAAGATAAGGATCAATTAAAATTAAAATGATTACAGCAAAAATATTGATTAAAAATTTACTGGAGGATCGAACTCAGAACCTCAAGATCTACTGGCTTCAACGCTAGCATTTGTGCCATTTCAGATCCGTGAAGGTTGTGCACTATAAAGCTATGATATGACAAATAAACCACAGATAAAGCCTTCATGCCATAAGTTACCTATTCACTGCATTGAGCTTCGCGACCATCCTTCATGTATCCAGAGAGGGTCATTCTCTGAAAAACATCGTTCTCGCCATCCATGGTAACGAGACGGGCTCATTCAGCGAGGAGTCTTATCACACATGGGCTGGGAGGTAACTAAACCAGAGACAAACAAATAATGTTCCCGTCCTGACAACGCGGATTTGTAATTAAACGAGCCTATTGCGATTGAATGATCCTGCAAGTGAAACGTTGGTATTTATTGTTTGACTATGACTATGGACGGTGATCAATGACAAGCCTGCGAGCTTCATACCAGATGTACATTGAACTCATGTTTTTCGCGGTTTTTTATGCGGATCGCAATTATTTAAACCGTATCTCGAAATTTCCGCAGTTTCTTCAGGAGTCAAATCGCACTCGTATGGATGAACAATGATATGAAGAATTACAAATTCCCGGAGAAAAAGGAAATATATCAATAGGACTTCCAGATGAGTACCCAGAGGAATGCCAAGAGGAATTCCAAGAAGAATTTCCTAAGGAATTGCTTACAAATATCCCTATCATTTGCTTTAGAAATTACTGTCAAATTTCTCTGAGAAGTCCTCTTGTAACTTCGTCGGGAATTCCGAGGATTCCTCCTAAAGCTATTTTAAGAATTCTTCCGAAAACTTTTCTGGGAATTTTTTTCAGGAATTCCTCGGGAAATTTCAGTGGGAGAAATTCTCTAAAGAATTACTGTAGGAATTCTAAAAATGCCCTGAAAATTCCCAGAGAATTTCCGGGAGGGATTCTCAGAGAAATTTGGGCGGAATTTCCGGAGAAATGCAGGAGTTATTCTTTAATGAATATCCAAAAGAATTCCTTGAGGAATTTGGGAGGAGTTTACAGGAGAGCTAACGGAGGATTTTTTAGACGGAATCCGTAAGGTGTTCCTAGAGGAATCCAAAGTGGAGTTCACAAAAGAATGCGTTGAGGAATTCCTTCGATTATTTCTGTCAAATTCATCTGAATAATTCTTCCAGAAATTCCTTCGGGAATTCTTGAAGTTCACGTGGGAATTCTGGGAATTTCTTTTGAAGTTCCTTTGGCAATTTGTCCAGGAATCCCTGTAAGAATTTATGGAATAACTACCAGAGCAATTCCCGAAAGAATTCCCAGTGCAGTTCTTGGATAATTTCTTTGATGAATTTCCAGACGAATTTTGGAAGGAATTCAAGGAGCCAGTGGCATAGCCTTCCTACGAAGATTGCGTGTTATTGTGATGCAAAGAAATGATTTCAAAGGCAACTGTTTTTTTTTCTTGAGCAAGAGTAAACGGAAATCTGCAAACAGACACTTGAGGAGGTTAACTCAGGTAGTGTGGTGATGTGATCACCCGACCCACTAAAAGCAAAATCCGGGACTCTCAAGCGATGCAGGGAATCAGCTATAGCTGCCCAGCTAGCGTTATTAAATGCATTCTTTACATGTAGTGTCGCGCTATCTTAGCCGTTTAGCCGACCGAATTGCTTGCTGTTGCTGTATAGTGTGCCAATCTATTCAGGATCACCCTCTCTAACAACTTACCAGTTGTGTCGAGTAGGCAAATTGGTCTTGTCGAACGAAATCCTAAAAGAAAAATAAAACATTTAATAACAACAATAATAATAATAATAATACTAATAATAATGAAAAAAAAATCATATATATATATATACATTACATATGCAATTTTCCCTAGAAGGAAAATAGAACCTCCGGATAGAAGTCGTTTGGGCGTGTATACATAGGAACGATAGTTGAATGAATGGACAAGGCTGGGCCCGGCTAGAATGACAGAATAATGCACAAGAGTAGATTGATTGACATAATGAAGATACGACTAAGACAGAATAACAAGAGAGGTAAGGACACAAAAGTAAGAGAAATAAGGGAAATGGGTAAAACCAAATATATATAAATATGTATGAACAATTTGTTAAGTTGAAATATACAAGTCAAACTTAACAAGAATTTTAATGAACAATATTTATTTTTATGTGTTCTTTTCAGGATGATTATCCTGACTATACAATGGATAGAGAATGCGCAAAGCAAACTGCTATTAGAAAAACTGGAGAACCCATTAGTTAGGAAAGGATCCTATACACTGGAGGTAAAAATTTCCATGAAAGAATTTCTGAATAATGGAGAATCACTAGAAAAGACGATTCAATACTATAATAAAACTTGTCAATTACTGACAGAAAAAATTCCATCGACACATTGTAATCTAATGTTACAAGACCTAGTTATAATTACAGAAAAAGGGAAAGAGATGGAAAATTTTATAAAAGGGTTTTTCCCTACTCGCAAAACTAGAGGGTTCCTCACCTGGATTGGTGCAATGGATTCGGACGACAGAACAAGGGTAGATAAAAACGTAGACGCATTAAGACGAAACGAAGAATCACTGAAAAACTCAGTTAATCACCAAACTAACACAATGGATGCAATGTATAAATTCATGGACAATTCAATGCTTCAAATTGATAATAGAATGAAACAAATCACAGATAACTTTAATGCACTTCAGCTTATAGTTGAAGGAGACTTGAATTTTACAAATTCTGTCAAAAAAATTGTATATTTGGAGTCGGAACTACTAGAAACAGGCTTCCGAATTCAAACATTGATTGAAAACCTCAAATTTCATCAAAATTTAATATTGCAAATTTTACTAGGCAAAGATCAAGGAATGACTTGGACAGTACAACTCCTTGAACCAGCAACTATATTTAAACTGTTAGAGGAGACCGATGCCAGATTACCAGGCGATGTAACTTTCCCCAGAAGTAATACTAACGGTGACTTAATCAACGAAATACTAAATATAATAGAGGTATCATATGAAACATTAAATAATCAAATCTTAAAACTTAAACTTAAAGTTCCATTAATAGCAAGACAGAAATTTGAAGCCTTCAAAGGCATGGTTCTGCCAAGCATTAACAATACTTTAATAACAACTATTGGTTTGTCGAAGAATATATTAATTCAAGAAGAGAATAAAGATTGTATATATATATATATGCATATTTATGTAGTTAGATGTTCCGCGAGCATATAGCTCAATTCCTTATATGAGTGGCCTAGCTAGCCCAAGATAGAGGCAGTTGGATGTTCCATAAACTATACCGAATTTTCAAGGATTAACTTGCCCTAGCCATGTCCAACGGAAGGGTAGCCCGCAAAATAAGTAACGTGCGGAATTCATCGGTTTCAGTCTTTTCTCATTTGTTTTACTTCCGTATTTGATAAAAAAAAAAAAAAAAAAAAAAAAAAAAAAATATGTATATATAAATACAACTTAGGGGTTTGCAATGCGAACAAGCAGCAACAACAATTAAATAATGCTAAAGTTATGGTGCATTTTTTTTTAAGAAGTTGACCCAATCCAGCAACTAACCACTTGAAATTATAATTTCAAGCTCATTAGGTAGGGGGATCTGCAGAGACCTTAGGTGCAGAGACCCTAATTTATTTATAAGACCCAAAGACCCAAAGTTATTTGTAAAATTCACCAAACCCCAGTTATTTGTCACATTTTCACGACCAGGGCCATCCGCTCTGGTCATAAACACATAAGAAGCGCGACACAGACATAATAAAACATAGACATATAATAAAACGTGACAAAGCGTTGAGCTTTGTCGAGCTTTATTATAGGAGAAGCTTTTGTTTTTCTTTGTCGCGTGACATTGGCTTAGTTAGTACAACAACGCGCATGTTGTGTGTATAGTATAACGGTAGGTAGGGCTAGCATGTAAGTTATAAATAAGGCTAAAGATGCAATAAAGAACGGAGTTGAAATGTAGCAAATCTGCGAGTTAAGTGATTTAAAGAAAAATCCCTAACGTAAAGTGTACATATATGCCGAAGGCTCTCCCGAGGATTTTTCAGGCTTACGCAATAGCACCAACTTCTGTCATTTCCAACGATCTGGGAAGTTTCCTTCTTCCAGGCAACATTGGAGGCAGCTCCTGAACATATCTGGAGCGGCAAGAATCGCCTGCTTAAGAACGAGGTTATAAATACAGTTCGGCTCTGGTGCCTTATTTAGCTTAAGTTTTCTTGCAACGGCGATAAGCTCATCGTTGGTCAATAGCGGTACCACGTGCACTGACTCGTACGGTTTGGCGGGGCAGTCCGATGAGTCATGCTTCGAGAACAAACCTTCAACGATCCTGGCTAACATCTCCGGGGATTTCTCAGGAGGTGTGCTGTGGGTCCTAGCCAACACTATTCTGTATGCATCCCCCCATGGAGTATTATTGGCCATCCTACACAGCTCTTCAAAGCAGGCTTTCTTACAACATTTGTTTTCGTACTTCAGAGTTCTGCTCGTGGTTTGAAAAACTCGGCATCTTTCTAACCTGTCTGCTCCAATTCTAGCAAGTCGCAACCCTCTTTTAGCTCTAATACAGGTTCTGCGAAGATCAGCTATCGTGCTCTTCCACCAGTGCACCGGTTTGCGGTAGCCGGTTGGCATAGTCCTCCTGGGCATTCCCAAATAAGAATTCTCATGCTTCTTGGATTTATTTAATTCTTATAGCGGATTTATAATAGCAATCATCATAACTAGTTGCTTAGTTTTATTGTCGATCTTCTTGCTATCAATAAACCTCTCATAAATATGCTGAAAAAGCTTCAAACGTCAACCGCCTATTCTCTTTTTTCAAAGCAACATTTTTGACAGCAGGTTTATAGTGGTTATATAGAGAGGGCCACTTGGCCACCCAGTCAACATTTTGGTACCTATAACTCTTGGTATAGGTTATTATATAAGAACCAACTTAATCGTATATAATGCACAGATTGGCTATATACGTACCAAAGTGGTGGCGATATAGGTACATACGAGTTTTATTTTACGATTTTTTCCGACATCAAAAGAACATTATTACGATTAAAAATTAAAATATAGAAAATAAAAAAAACTTATCAGCGCACCAAGGCTCGAACATGCGATCTTTAGATTTGCCAGCGGATACTATACCACTGCACCATACTGCACATCTTGAAGTGGAATGGATTTTTGTTCAACATAAACTACACAATTTATATCTTTACAACTGCTTGAAACGTGTACAAGTCATTTGGACTGAAGTGGTTCCGATTGTATTACGATTCACGTAGACATTCATTCGCACTGATATAGGATATTGCAAGGAATATAAGTCATTACGATTTTTTATTTATTTTTATCTTCATCTTCAGTGTTAACTGTACAGACTGGTTTAAAACTTATATGCTAACTTAAAATTTGCCTTAATCTAGTTTTGAATATCGTTCTGCTACAATTAAAATCGAACCAATCAATGTCGTTGAGGAGGTTGAAGCAACGTTCCAGCGGGTGGTTTTGCCCAAACATGGTGGAGTGTCGGACAGACTGGAAGAGCTGACGTTGGCGGGAGCGACGGGCTGGGACATAAAAGTTAACTTGCTGCAAGAGCTCAGGGCAGTCCACGTGGTTGTTTATAATGTCAAATGCAAAAACCCTCTGCAAATCTCCACGTCGTTGTCGAAGGGTTTCGAGTCGAATCAGTTGGCATCGCTCTTCGTAGTGCGGTAACCTGAAAGGATTATCCCACGGCAATCGCCTGAGGGCAAAACGAACAAAACTGCGTTGGACCCTTTCGATTCGCGTCATCTGGATTTCGTGATAGGGTGCCCACACCTGCACAGCATATTCGAGTATGCTTCGCACGAGGCAGCAATACAGGCTTTTCAGGGTGTAAACGTCATCAAAATCAGCAGCGTTCCGGCGCATGAAGCCTAGTACGGCGAAAGCCTTGGCAGTAGTCGTTGCAATATGCTCATTAAAATTCAGCTTGCGGTCAAACGTAACTCCCAGGTCTTTTATGGAGCGCACACTTTTCAGTTCGTTTCCGCATGCCGAGTAACGAAAGTTTATCTGCGTTCTGCATTTGGTAAAACTTATTGAATTGCATTTCGACGCATTTATCTCCATACCATTTAAACAACACCAGTTGGCTATAACATCTAGATCTTGTTGCAGCGCAAGGCAATCGGTCAATGATCGAATAATTCGAAATATTTTCAAATCGTCGGCGTACATGAGGCGATGAGATCGAAGTTTACAGCATAAGTCGTTCACGAAGATGATGAAAATCAGCGGCCCTAGGTGACTGCCTTGTGGCACTCCGGATGGCGTAGGATATGTATTGGATGAGGCAGTGCCTAATTTAACGAATGATGACCTACCAATCAGGTAAGAACGCAGCCAAGTGACAATCCAGTCAGGAAATCCCAAACGTTCTAATTTCTTTAAAGTTAATCCGTGAGGAACTTTATCGAAAGCCTTCGAAAAGTCGATGTAAATACTGTCAACTTGACATCTCTTCTCCAGGTTAGAATTCAGCATGCTAGTGTAGGTCATCAGGTTTGTTACAGTTGAGCGATTTCGTACAAAGCCATGTTGGTACTCAGAGATAACACGTTTAGCAGCCACATACATACGTTCATGAATCAGCAGTTCGAGTGTTTTAGCCAGACAACTAAGAATCGAGATTGGACGATAGTTCTCAACATTATGGGAGCTACCCGCCTTATGAATTGGAGTAACTGCTGATATTTTCCACTCATCTGGGAAGACTCCTAGCGCAAGCGACATGTTGAACAAAATGCAAACCGGCAATCCTAATACGTCAGCACATCGTTGAATGAAAACAGGAGGTAGTCTATCTGGACCTGGACCTTTCGATGGGTCGACAGCTCCTAATGTTTTTGAAATTTCAGCTACGGAGAATGTAGGGCGCGGGAAGTTCATGTTGTATGATGGAAGAGAGTTAAGAAGGTCTGCCGAATCTGGAGGAGGATTCGTATTGTACACCGATTTGAAAAAACTTGCGAAAAGCTCGGCAGATTCAACGATATCATTTGATGTAACATCAGCAAAACTCACAGTGGACAACATCGCATGCGATTTTTTCCTGGTTTTGACGAAACGCCAGAAAGCTGACGGGTTTGATTTAGCTTCATTTTGTACACGGTGAACATACTCACGAAAGGTAGACGACACGAAATTTTCGTACTCCGATTCAACGGTTTGCAGAAGGGCTCTGTTTGTCGCAGTCCGGTTACGGAAAAACCTGCGACGCGTTTTACGAAGTATGTTACGTCGATGCTGTAGTTCAGCGTTCCACCAGAGTTGCTTGTACGTCTTCCGAGGTAAAGATCTACGAAGAGGAACATGCCTGCTTATCGTGTCGAAGACCGCGTTGTAGAATGTTGTAATCGAGGTGTTAATATTTTCTCCACTGAGTATCTGGAACCAATCAAGTGAATTAAGCTCGTTCTTCGCAGCCTCGTAGTCACAGCGAGAGAAGTCAAAATCGAAGTCCATTCCTTCCACTGCACATTGGAGATGATGAACTGGGTTACGAAAGTCCAGACGTAGAACGAACGGGTTGTGGTGGCGGTCAGGGCTTAAAATTGAATATGGTGCTCCAATAAGCTCAGCTTCGTTACAGTCGCTTACAAATGCCAAGTCAAGAAGTCGTCCGTTTGAATTTGATACATTGCAGATTTGCTTCAAACCACTAGCTATCAGAGTTTCAGTTAGAGTTAACTCCTGCTCTGAAGAAGCGTTAGTTGGCAAGTATCCTTCCACTTCGTCATCATATAACCATTCGAGCCGAGAAAGGTTGTAATCCTCAACTACGATTACGGTGTCACAGGGGGTGGCTATGTTGACGATTTGATTTACACAGTCGGAATGCGCAACAAATTTATCGGGATCACTGTTCGGCCTCAAGTAAATGCCACAGATGTAAACGGATTTATGGGCCAGCTTAACTTTCACAACAACCTGCTCAAGTGTTTCACTCTCCGATAGATGAACCGACAAACTTGTCAAAGTGCATTTAACTGCAATAAGAGTTCCTATTTACACAATTACGATTGATTTTCACAATGGTAAAAACTACCGTATACGATGCATTCAATACAACATTGTTTGACAATAATCTGACGAAGCTTGATATGGAATGCGATTTAGATTTTTGATGGATGCAAATGCGACTTTATTTGCCGTTTGTTATACGATATGTGGTTTACTGGGCATATCTTACACTTATAGTGGTCATCAGAAGGTTGTCGTGTAATATTGGGTTTTATTGCTAGATTTTATAAACTGATCTTGAAAACCATCCCTAGAGCGGAATAAAACTTGAAATGTTACTTGGAAATTGTCACGTCACATGCTCGTGTTAGGACATCGGATAACTCATCATCACTAAGGCCTAGAGTCCGATTTTCCCACCGTAGTGATTCTTCCAGCAGTTCTGGGTCGAACTGCGAGGTACGCCATCCTAGATCAGCCTTACTGACCCGCCTTGTGATTCTGTTGGGGGTAAACGTATTTCCTGATAATCACTAGCAGCAGGGCCGGATTTAGCCGGAAGGGGGCCCCGACGCCGAAAGCTTGTACAGAAAAGGTTGGTTTTGGAACATAAGATTTGTGAGGGCCCGGAGCCACGGACCAACCGCCTCCCCCCCCTAAATTCGGCCCTGACTAGCAGTATACCCTTCGTGAACTCTCCATTCAGGCTCCACCGTCCATCCCACGCTGCAGAAGGCCACATCGATGCATGACTCGCCATTCGGTCCTCTGAACGTTGACGCTTGGCCCTCGTTCAGCAGGATTACGTTCAGTACCGCTAGAGACTCTAGCAGGATATGACCTCTAGCGTTAGTGAACCGAGGTGCCCAATCCACTGTCCACGCGTTGAAGTCATCTGCTACAACTAAAGCTTTAAAAATCACTAAAATAAAAATTAAAAAAAAATGGTTTAATACCAGTTAGTCTCGCTACAAGATTATCCAACACTCTAGTATACTTCTCTATGCTCCATCTTGGAGGACAGTAGCAGCTGCAAAAATAAACTCCGTTTACCTTGTCTATAACAAAACCCTCATCATCAGGACACTATCTCCTGGATGGGGTACCTCCCGCAAGTCCAGATGGTCACTATTCCGGACTAATCCGCAACCCAACTGCTATGTTTAGCAGGGAAACGGTACGGGTCGGAGAGCAAGGCAACATCAGTCTTATTCTCGTGTACCGACTGTTGTAGCAGCGCTTGCGCTGCTTCGCAGTGGTTGAGATTTAGCTGAGCTACTTGCATGACCGAGCGGCCTGGCAGGTGTGAGTTTTGTGACCTTCAGTTCCACACCTCCGGCAAAGCCGACTCCGATCAAGACATTTGCAGTCATATGACTTATGCCCGTAATCGAAGCACTTGAAGCAGGCCTGAGGTTGTTGGTTTGCGCTCACCGAAGTAGAAGGTGGGTTTTGCTTGGCCGTATCCAGTGCCTTCTTGGCGTCAGCCACAAGTATCTGGAATGAGGCTACCTGCGTTCCAGCATAACCTTTCCGCAACCGAATCGCGATATCCTGGATTTCAACGCCACACTGATCTCTCAGTGTGCAGCTACGAGCTCACCAGCTTCGGTATTTTTGTCTAGGCCTCGGCATTGGATTACCTCTGCTGGGCATAGGGCTCTCACCTGAACTGCATCACCCTGCACCTTTTCTGCCAACTTTTTGTACGCGGAATCATCTCGCCCTTCTGCGTTCTGCGGATGCAGTTGACATCATCCCCTAGGCCAGTGAGCTTTTTAACGCCCCGCAAAGCCTTCAGAGCGTCAGCATTACTCTAGCCTTGACGATAAATGCTTCGCCTCTGTCCTTTCTGCCATGACCATTGGAAGGTGTGCCCTTTCCTCTACGGGCACTCCACTTCTTGACTAACGGCGCCTTCGGCTTCTCTGACGCTTTTTGC
Source organism: Armigeres subalbatus (assembly GCF_024139115.2). NCBI lineage: Eukaryota > Metazoa > Arthropoda > Insecta > Diptera > Culicidae > Armigeres > Armigeres subalbatus. The sequence continues at coordinate 80,330,109 of NC_085140.1, forward strand.
TGCTTCTTCGCCTTTTTGGGATTCAAAAAAAAAAGGCCTTCCTCCCGGCAAACTTCGGTAGTACTCGTAGAAGGAGGAACTGGTTTCCGTCATTCCTTAGGGTCGGCTACCTGCTCAACCTTCTCCCGACGGATCTTAGTAGCCTTCTTCTCATGCAATACCGGCTTGGCGCTAGCTCCCTTCAGATCGGTTGACATACTGACCTTACTAAGCTTTGGAGTTGCTCCAGTAACAGCCATGCATCTGCGGAGTTCTGCAGTCTGGCTTTCTGCTAGCTGCTTTTCTTCCGTAAGGACTCCAATCTTCGACTCGGCTTCTTTCCTGGCCTCCACCGCTTGGCTCGCTGCCAACTATTTCTCCTTGGTAAGTTGGGGGATCTTTCGTTCCGCCTCCTTACTTGCCTGCAGTAAGGACTTCCATTCCTGTTTTGCTTCTACAGCCATGTTGCAGAGGGTCAGCACGGACTTCTTAAGGTCCTTGCTGTACTTCCCGCCGTTGTCCAGAAAGGACAAGATTACGTCCGTTACGTATGTAATCACCTCCATTTTCTGGCCTCCACTCTCCTTGTGACTGGTCATCACTTCCGGGATGACCCTGGTCAGGGTAGGATCTTCTTGAACTCGATGGGCGGCTCCTCCGACCTGCCACGCTCTTCTGTATCGCCTGCCCCTGGCGATCAGTGGAGCGACCTGTTAGAGCCACTTCGCCTGGCGAAGGGATCCACTCTCTCGTCAGACGCTTCTTTCTCTCCACTCAAATTTGTTTTTTTTGGTTTGGTCGATATTTTGGTCCAACGGGCAGCACCCCCTATTCCCGTCAGCAACGTTCTTTACTCGAGCGCATTATAATCGAATTGCTGGTTTTTTAGTACATGGTTAGTTTCTGTCGATATCTAGTGATGTACAAAAAATCAAGCCATTTGGTTGGAACGCGGTCGAGTTATTAACGTTGCGGACGAGAATAGGGGGTGCTGCCCAAATGGTTCCGCTCCCTATTTCAGAAGTAAAACACAAATCATGTTATCAGATGGTTAATTTTATGTCTCAACATTGATAACTGATACTTATTTAACCAAAAACACCGTCGAAAACCGACTATTTCTTCAAAAGCGCGGCAGACGATCATTGTCCTATTCTGTTTCAGTTTGGGACAAACGCTTATTGCGACTCGCGCAATTTGGAGTTGAGTTTGTCCCAACATTTTCAAGTGAGGACAATGTTGTCGTTATACATTCCCTGATTTGAACAGAAAAAATGCGAAATTGAAATATTCCAAACACAGGAAATTAATCACTCCACAATTTGTTAATTATTACATGCTTCTATTCTAGTTGCGCATCGCAACCATTACTCGTTATTCCAATATATAGAAGCTTTCCTACTAACAACTACCCGGTAGTATATTGCTGCGGTTTTCAGTCGATTCAAACACCACCGGTGGGAGCAGTTTAATTTCTTCCTTTCTGTCTGTATAGACCAGGAGGATAGCGGCTGGGATGGAACTTTGGCACTATCTAAAGTACAAAGTCTCGGTACATGTGTGCCTCCCTATGTATGAACACGTAAGCTACATAAACACAAGATTCCAATCATTGTCTTGTTGGTCGGATTGTGCTGCCATCGAAAAACGGCACCCTTGATTCTACCAGTTGGGTAGGTACGTACTCCACATTCTCGACAACAACATTTACCGACAAGAAGCTAAGTAAGAGTAAGCCGTTTCCGAAATGAAACGATCCAAGAAATTTCCCCGAAGCATACTTCGAGCCGGATTCGGCGTGGCGGGCTCCTGGGATGGATCAAGGCGGAGGGAACTACGGGTTTGATACGCGGGAACGAGCCTTCCATTCCGCTCACCGACACAACAGTTTACAGAAAGCCCCACTTTTTTCTCGCACTTACAAGCGCTGCAATCTCGACGGCGATGCGGCGCACTCTCCACTCGAGCCGGCGAACTTTGGACCGGGCCATTAACTTTGTCTATAAATAAATTACTCTTTCGGAGCTCTTCACCCACCGGCATCAAACTGGTACACGATGGGTCTGATTTTGGAGCCTTGTTGGATTTCTTGATAAGACGAGTTTTTCCTCTTTGATTCTAAGAGTGGGATATCTAATACTTTTTTATGGAACTAGGAGTAAAGTCAAGTACCAGACCAAGACAATTAAAACAGTAATGATTGAAATAGAAATGTATGAAACTACCATCAACTATAAGAATTAAATGAATTAATATCCATTTGTTTTATAGGCAGTTGATGGAATGTCTAATGGAGCTCTAAAAAATATTTCAACAATAAAGTTATACATTTAAGAAATACTTATTGGGTAACAAATTTAGCTTTTCAAAAAGTAAGACTACCCTGTAGAGAGGAAAACTTTTCAAGTGGAAGAAATCATACCACTTTTTCAACTGCGCCTTTGCTCGCAAAGATCGAGAAAAAGAATTCGAGCTTCGAGTTGCAGAAAATGTTCCACACTTGCAGATATTTGCATGCATGGAATTTTTGCCCGGAATCGGTATTTGTGCAATGCTTTACGTATACCCATATTATGCATTGAACGTGCACCGAAACTGGCTCACGGAACTCAAACCCAAAGGGAAACTATAAGTTTTTGTTTTTATAATGATTCCGTATTGTGTGAGGAGTTTTTCCAAGCTGCCGGCTCGTCCTGATGACTTTGTTGATGATGGTGATGATGATGCGGAAAAGTTTCCATTTCTTAGTTTCGGGAGCAAATATTCCATTGAGTGTTGGTTATCAAAACTGCCATGGGGAAGTCGGTTGATTTGGTTTTGAGGGGAAAGGTAGAGAAATGATTGCTTTCAGATTAAATTTTCATTAATTTTTATTTGTTTGGCAAGTGCAGAAACTTTGCGTCGTAAAAATCCTCTCAGCACGGTAGGACTTACATTTTACCGAGCGGGGAATGAAATTTGATCCTCAAGTATTAGCTTTGTATTACTCGAATAAATAAAAATGATGCTCAGACAGGCAGGCTTTTTTGTAATCTTGCAGCACACAAAAATGTTTTAAAGGGCTATACACTTGAAAATATGTTTTTAACATAAAGACCTCATTCATCTACGTCTGTATATGACATTACATCCAGAAAGTATTTGAGCCCACGGCCGACGACGAAAGAATTTACTTTTATTACTCAGTCACATTCGACTCTACGACACTACCCATAATTCCATTACCCATAATGCCATTCCCCCGAAGGCAACTACCCCGAATGAGCCAGTACCCTGACTCAGTCATAATTTCAAGTTTATATTTAATTTCAATGAAAAATATGTTACTTAATAGAAGCTTATTCAGAATTCATATGAATGAACGATAGTTTGCCCTTCGCCTGGAACTGTTTCATTGCAGTATTGAAGTATTCTTACTCTGTAAAATTCCGATCCACTATACCAGCGGTTCTTAACCTTTTTCTTGAGAGGTACACCTTCGAACTTTTTCATTAATTGAGGTACCCCTTATTTTTGCTGTAAATGAAAAAAGGGTAACTCATAACAAATTTGAAAAATGGACCTGAAATCTAACGGGATTTATGGCTCTACAAAAGTTGGCTGAAATTTTCATCACTCCGTGAGTTTACAGACCAAACTTCCTACAGGACTTTCATGACTTCCGAACCTCTTAAATCGCGGAATTCGAGCCACTTAAAAGGAGTCCTCTGAGCATCTCGATAGGTCGCTTCAAAGCCTCTTGTAAGAAGAATTCCGAACCATTTAAAGCAAGGCTTCCGAGTCTCTTGAAAGGAGGCTTCCGGGCCTCTTGAAAGGAGGCTTCCGGGCCTCTTGAAAGGAGGCTTCCGGGCCTCTTGAAAGGAGGCTTCCGGGCCTCTTGAAAGGAGGCTTCCGGGCCTCTTGAAAGGAGGCTTCCGGGCATCTTGAAAGGAGGCTTCCGAGCCTCTTGAAAGGAGGCTTCCGAGCCTCTTGAAAGGAGGCTTCCGAGCCTCTTGAAAGGAGGCTTCCGAGCCTCTTGAAAGGAGGCTTCCGAGCCTCTTGAAAGGAGGATTCTGAGCATCTTGAAAGGAGGCCTGAGCCTCTTGAAAGGAGGCTTCTGAGCCTCTTGAAAGGAGGCTTCTGAGCCTCTTGAAAGGAGGCTTCTGAGCCTCTTGAAAGGAGGCTTCTGAGCCTCTTGAAAGGAGGCTTCTGAGCCTCTTGAAAGGAGGCTTCTGAGCCTCTTGAAAGGAGGCTTCTGAGCCTCTTGAAAGGAGGCTTCTGAGCCTCTTGAAAGGAGGCTTCTGAGCCTCTTGAAAGGAGGCTTCTGAGCCTCTTGAAAGGAGGCTTCTGAGCCTCTTGAAAGGAGGCTTCTGAGCCTCTTGAAAGGAGGCTCGAGCCTCTTGAAAGGAGGCTTCTGAGCCTCTTGAAAGGAGGCTTCTGAGCCTCTTGAAAGGAGGCTTCTGAGCCTCTTGAAAGGAGGCTTCTGAGCCTCTTGAAAGGAGGCCTGAGCCTCTTGAAAGGAGGCTTCTGAGCCTCTTGAAAGGAGGCTTCTGAGCCTCTTGAAAGGAGGCTTCTGAGCCTCTTGAAAGGAGGCTTGAGCCTCTTGAAAGGAGGCTTCTGAGCCTCTTGAAAGGAGGCTTCTGAGCCTCTTGAAAGGAGGCTCTGAGCCTCTTGAAAGGAGGCTTCTGAGCCTCTTGAAAGGAGGCGCTGAGCCTCTTGAAAGGAGGCCTGAGCCTCTTGAAAGGAGGCTTCTGAGCCTCTTGAAAGGAGGCTTCTGAGCCTCTTGAAAGGAGGCCTGAGGCCCTCTTGAAAGGAGGCTTCTGAGCCTCTTGAAAGGAGGCTGCTGAGCCTCTTGAAAGGAGGCTGCTGAGTCTCTTGAAAGGAAGCTTCTGAGCCTCTTGAAAAGAGGCTTCTGAGCCTCTTGAAAGGAGGCTTCTGAGCCTCTTGAAAGGAGGCTTCTGAGCCTCTTGAGAGGAGGCTTCTGAGCCTCTTGAAAGGAGGCTTCTGAGCCTCTTGAAAGGAGGCTTCTGAGCCTCTTGAAAGGAGGCTTCTGAGCCTCTTGAAAGGAGGCTTCTGAGCCTCTTGAAAGGAGGCTTCTGAGCCTCTTGAAAGGAGGCTTCTGAGCCTCTTGAAAGGAGGCTTACGAGCCTCTTGAAAGGACGCTTTTGAGCCTCTTGAAAGGAGGCTTCTGAGGCCTCTTGAAAGGAGGCCTGAGCCTCTTGAAAGGAGGCTTCTGAGCCTCTTGAAAGGAGGCTTCTGAGCCTCTTGAAAGGAGGCTTCTGAGCCTCTTGAAAGGAGGCTTCTGAGCCTCTTGAAAGGAGGCTTCTGAGCCTCTTGAAAGGAGGCTTCTGAGCCTCTTGAAAGGAGGCTTCTGAGCCTCTTGAAAGGAGGCCTGAGCCTCTTGAAAGGAGGCTCTGAGCCTCTTGAAAGGAGGCTTCTGAGCCTCTTGAAAGGAGGCTTGAGCCTCTTGAAAGGAGGCTTCTGAGCCTCTTGAAAGGAGGCTTCTGAGCCTCTTGAAAGGAGGCTTCTGAGCCTCTTGAAAGGAGGCTTCTGAGCCTCTTGAAAGGAGGCTTCTGAGCCTCTTGAAAGGAGGCTTCTGAGCCTCTTGAAAGGAGGCTTCTGAGCCTCTTGAAAGGAGGCTTCTGAGCCTCTTGAAAGGAGGCTCTGAGCCTCTTGAAAGGAGTGCTGAGCCTCTTGAAAGGAGGCTTGAGCCTCTTGAAAGGAGGCTTCTGAGCCTCTTGAAAGGAGGCTTCTGAGCCTCTTGAAAGGAGGCTCTGAGCCTCTTGAAAGGAGGCTTCTGAGCCTCTTGAAAGGAGGCTCTGAGCCTCTTGAAAGGAGGCTTCTGAGCCTCTTGAAAGGAGGCTTCTGAGCCTCTTGAAAGGAGGCTTCTGAGCCTCTTGAAAGGAGGCTTCTGAGCCTCTTGAAAGGAGGCTTCTGAGCCTCTTGAAAGGAGGCCTGAGCCTCTTGAAAGGAGGCTCTGAGCCTCTTGAAAGGAGGCTTCTGAGCCTCTTGAAAGGAGGCTTCTGAGCCTCTTGAAAGGAGGCCTGAGCCTCTTGAAAGGAGGCTTCTGAGCCTCTTGAAAGGAGGCTGGGCCTCTTGAAAGGAGGCTGGGCCTCTTGAAAGGAGGCTTCTGGGCCTCTTGAAAGGAGGCTTCCGGGCCTCTTGAAAGGAGGCTGGGCCTCTTGAAAGGAGGCTTCTGGGCCTCTTGAAAGGAGGCTTCCGGGCCTCTTGAAAGGAGGCTTCTGGGCCTCTTGAAAGGAGGCTTCCGGGCCTCTTGAAAGGAGGCTCTGGGCCTCTTGAAAGGAGGCTTCCGGGCCTCTTGAAAGGAGGCTTCCGGGCCTCTTGAAAGGAGGCTTCCGGGCCTCTTGAAAGGAGGCTTCTGGGCCTCTTGAAAGGAGGCTTCTGGACCTCTTGAAAGGAGGCTTCCGGGCCTCTTGAAAGGAGGCTTCCGGGCCTCTTGAAAGGAGGCTTCCGGGCCTCTTGAAAGGAGGCTTCCGGGCCTCTTGAAAGGAGGCTTCCGGGCCTCTTGAAAGGAGGCTTCCGGGCCTCTTGAAAGGAGGCTTCCGAGCCTCTTGAAAGGAGACTTCCGGGCCTCTTGAAAGGAGGCTTCTGAGAAACGTAGAAGAATGCTTTCAATCCTCTTGCAACGAAGCAACTGAACCTTTCGGAAAAAAAGCCCTAATGCCTCTCAAATGCAGGCTTCCGGACTTGTAGACTCTAAATTTTTGTTCAGAAGCATATTCTTAAGATATTATTTAACATTCTGTTTCCGTCAGGTAGTTTGCATAGAAGATTTTCAAAATTTGTTCATTCGTCTTTCTGTCCTTTTGATCTTTTGTCCCACAGACCTTCATCCATTGAGCTGGTTATGGAAGGCAGGATTCAATAGTCTTTGGGTGATCGCCGCGCTTATTATGTACAAGACAACATTAAACAAAAAACTAAGTATACAATTATCAAAACTTTATCAATAAGTTTTGATTAAAATGGTAATACAGTCGCCTCTCCACATCTCGATATTGAAGGGACCATCGAGATAGGGAGAGATCGAGGAATGGAAGGAAAATTTAAATGGGTACTAGATCCAAAAAAGTTCGTTGCTATGAAAAACGACAACAAAACAAATGTCGTTTCCTGTATTTGATGTATTTGTTATTGTCCGAAGACGGTCTAGTAGCCTAAAAATCTGACCAAATCGACATAAAGAGAGTGAATCCTGAACGAAATATGATCAGAACCCATCGAGATAGAGAGATATCGAGACAGGGAGGGTATCGAGATGTAGAAAGCCCAAATGTATGTAGATTGAAGGGACTGAGGAAACCATCGACATAGAGAGAGATATCGAGATAAAGAACATCGAGATGTGGAGAGTCGACTGTACATCCGCCTTTATGCAATTTTGTCAACGGTACCCCCTGGGCCCTTTGAATGTACCCCCAGGGGTACATGTACCCTCCTTGAGAACCACTGCACTTTACGTATGGCACCCTTCAATAGTCCTGAATGGTAGGGGGAGATAATGCAGCACGTTCTCATGCACGATGTATGGAGTCGGAGGCATTTGCGGTCCACGTCAGCATGGCTACAAGGGCAACAAGGTTGAAGTTGTGCCTTGGGCGCTGTACTAAAACCAACGGATTCTGGGTGAAACGTGGTCTAAGTCTCAGAATCGATGAGTGAGTGAAAGTGAGTAGGAGTGAGTGAATGAGTAATAGTGAATAAGTAAAGGTGAGTGAGTGAGAGTAAGTGAATGAGTAAGAGTGAGTGAGTGAGCAAGAGTGAATGAATTAGTTAAATTGAGTGAGTGAGTGAGTTAGTTAAATTGAGTGAGTGAGTGAATAAAAGGGAGCGAGTGAGTAAGTGAGTGAAATCGAGTGATTGAGATAGAATGAACGAGTAAGAGTGAGTGAGCGAGTAAAAGTCAGTGAGTGGTATGAATGAGCGAGTGAGCGAGCGAGTCAGTGAGGAAGAGTGAGTTAGTAAAAGTAAGTAAATTAGAAACAGGCATGAGTAAAAACGAGTGAGTGAGTGACTAAGAGTGAGTGAGTGAGCGAGTAAGAGTCATTGAGTGAGCTAGTAAGAGTAAGTAAGAGTAAGTGAGTAAGAGTAAGTGAGTAAGAGTAAGTGAGTAACAGTGAGCGACTGAGTAACAGTGAGCGAGTAATTGAGAGTAAATGAGTGAGTGAAAGTAGGTGAGTGAGTAAGAGTGGGTGAATGAATAAGAGTGAGTGAGTAAGTAATAATTTGGGAGGCAGAGGAAGTGAGTGAGTGAGAGTGTGTGTATTAGTGAGAGAGGGAGATCTTGTTTTACTTCGGGTCACGTTCACCCAAAGAGGCATCGTCTCCGTTCGCCTTATATTGGGTAGACGCTTACTTTCAAAAAAAGGCATTGTTTCTTCTGTGTGCCTTATTCCGTGCAATGCGTCCATTTAAATAAGGCATTATCTGCACTGTTTGCTTTATACCGCTTAAACGCGTCCATTTAAAGAAAACTCCTCTTAGCTCCTCCTCCATTTACTAGAAAAGTACTTTTTCAGGTGACAGTTTAAGTTAATTAGACGAAAAATCAAAACTGTTGGTTGAACAGAATTTTTAGTGTTCTTCTTCCTCTTCACTGGCTCTACATTCCAACTGGAACTTGGCCTGCTTTTCAACTTAGTTTTCTATTAGCATTTCCTCAATTATTTATTGAAAGCTTTTCCATGCCCGCCACTGCATGAGTATGTATCTTGTGTTGCAAGTACAAGGTATACACTATGCCCTGGGAGTCGAGAATGTTTCCGACCCGAAAACATCCTAGACCGGACCTAGACTTCGCTCCCAAGGCTACTGGAGATCAAAACATTTAGCATTTGGCATAAAACACGTGTTACATTGTGGTCGCCGATTTGCTACTGTACCCCGGTAATGTCGCTCCGAAAGGTATTCGAACATTGACCAACACAGGCTGCTACCATTACTCATCCTAATGAAAAAGTGATTAAAGTTTGAAAAGGTGGAATTTTTCATCAAACCTTCTTCGACAGCATTCTCTGGACAAACACACACATAAACATGGTCACCATGGGAGCTGCCCTTATGAAGTACGCCGTGCGCCGAACCGGACCGAGGTTGATGATAAGGTCACCATGGCAATAATAAGGATCCGGTTTTACGAGTCCATAAAATTACGTAGTTTAGTGTGTGTCGAATACAAAAGTGACTCTGTAGGAAAATCATATATCTATGAATCTGTCGCTTACCACGCCATATGTGCTGGTTCCGGTAGTTGTACAAGTTGGGATCTTTCTCGTTATCGAGATAGCCTTTCAGAGGCCAGAGTTAAAGACTGCTGTAGAGTAACTCGTTCTATTTAAGAATATGTAATTGTGTACCGTTACAGAGTTAGAAGAGTTTTGTGAAACAAACTGGATATCAAATTCAAATTCAAATAGCGGATTAGTCAAAAATATTTACCAAGCTTGAAGGAAACGTCGACTTCCTTCGACTTCAGTCTAAATATTTGAATATCTTGATAACAAATTCACCACACTCCAATATCTCCTAGAAAAAAAGTCTTCGAATATTCCACTTATTTTTCGGAAATTCCATCTTGCTGAAATTTTAATGATGAGATTTGAAAAATGAAAAAAAAAAATTTCCATTTCACCTACATATGGAACGTATTTTAATGAAAAACAAAATTGATGAGAATTTTCAAAACATCTTGTTATCATCCGCATCGAGCAAAGATTGAAATCTACACATTCTGTTCAGCAAGTGTTCTTTTTTACACAATAAAGGTAAAGAATTGGAAAGATCGATCGAAATTAAGAACAGCATTTCCGTCATCAGGTGCACCAGTTGTAAGCCTTTTACATGATGACTCCAAAGAAAGACTCTGATAGCACACACCACATGCGAAATGAGCCAAAATACCCACCGCATGTAATTTCCCTACTTTGAAGTTTCACTCAATCGAGGAAGGTTGCCCGTGACGGAACAAGCATGCTATCAAACGATGTTTTGCCCTCACTCACCCGTCCTTCGAAGGAAATGGTTCAAACGCGGTGGATGTGCTCGGGTCTCTTCCCTATTCCGTTGATGAATGCAACGACGCACGGTCCTGTCACGGTACAACAATAATGTCAAACTCGTTGTCTTTCCTGTCACAGTCTTTTTTTCTTTTCCTTCCAGGACCATAGCCTCACTTCTTATCAGAACTTACATCTACTTGCTTGTGCACGGTATAGAGAAGGATGTGACATCAACAACCTAAATAGAATACGCAAAAATGTGCATCTACCATTGACTGTCGTTGCCTAGCTTTCCTTCACACGCAGTAGCATGGAGGCGAATATACTTTTAGTGCGAAGGGGTAGATTGACGTCGCTTTTCCAACCAGAGGAGAATTGTACAAAATGCATTTATTATCTAATGAAATCTCGCTTAACTTTTCAAAAGGACCTAAGTAACATTTTTATCATGAATTAATTTGAGTAATGCAATCAAAAGCTTTCATGTTGTTCTGTTGATTGCGCTATTGTTGCTCTTTTTTATTTGCAAGGAAACTGTGGAGATTAATATTTCGGAAATATTAAAATTTAGTGTGGGAAATAATTAAAATCAGTATTATTCTTATTTTTCTCGGTACTGTGTCGAAAGGGATCCGAAACTTGAATCATAGTGATTGAAATATGGAATCCAATGCCAACTGTTTTTCAGATTTCGCCTCGCTCAAACTCCGCGGAACTTCGTTTTGAATCACCTGAAACCTGTTTTTAGTATTGATGCAATTTGCTTCAGACGTAACATACACAAGTTATCATTACTTTTCGTTGTTGGACAATTGGATTGGTGCTATCCAATCGAGTAGAGTGCCAATGTACTGCATTTGGCCACATTTTCCCCGCATGCTCAAGAGCAGGAAACATCCAACCGTGCGGGTGGGTTGACAATGAAGCGGAAATGAGCTTTGACTTCTGATAAGTCACACTGCGTCGAGTTTCGGTGACGATGATGGAGCCGTACAATGATGAAAGCTGGTTTTGGTTTTCTATTAGCAGATGGAGCCCAAGTGCAGCATGATGAATGCGGCCGCTTGGTATGATGGGTATGAAACGTAACCAACGGACGATATGCGACGCTCATTGGTGTGAAATTGACGTAGGCATGGTGTAGGCGAACAAAAATCTATTGTGTTTTTTTATTATTGAAAAAAATTGAAAAAAAGGGTAGTGTACAAGGCACGACCGCTCGACGTAAACTACGTCAAACCTCTAAGTGCAATGAGAATCGTAGGATCATGTAAATATTGGGTTGTAGAAATGACACAATCGCAAATTTTAACCAAAAAATGTGTGAAGTGAAAGGTTCTCAGCATAAACATTTTCTTCAACCACTGCGGACGGTCATCACAGATGTTACTTGGACCGCTACCGGCGAAAGCATCGTCTCAAGTCAATTCAGAAAGCTGCTTCCCGCGCGCGTTCGTAGTTTTGTTAGAAATCAAAGTGCGGTCGTCATCAGCATTGTCAGCGCTCAATAGAAATTGTTTAAACATCTTATTAAAGCAGGTTTGTCGACAGCGAGTGAAAATTAAGAAAGAAAATTGCACTTGCACAATTTTTCTGTCACAGAGGACAGCCACTCAATGATTCACCGCTTATTTGCTACAGACTCCATCTTTGTGAATAGTTTTCTGCAGCAACTACCCGTCGACGGCCGCCACTGGAAAAATTACTCTCAATGCTCCTTTTTCAGTCACTAACGGAAAACGAAAGTAAGAATTTTGCGAGAAAATTTCACTTGTGAAACAGTTTCCGATACGGCAAACAAACCTTCTTCTTCATAAAATAATGGTCCTGAAAATGACCGATTAGGGGCGCCTTTGCAATCACTATCAGTATGCGAGAAAATTTCGCTTTAGTACTGCTCCCACCGACGACGAAATTTCTGCAGCAACCACCGCCGACGACCATCATTGTGGGATGAATTTTGAAATCTTGATGATGTTGCTGACGACGGCCGCACGATTATTTACAGCAAACCCGATCTGCTGTTGTGTAAGGCCTTTGTTGCGAAAGGTGTCCGCAAGCGGTCTTGCACCGATGCTTACAGCAAATAAAAGACATCATTTGTCAGTTTTTAGCTGTAATCATCGGTGCGAGACCGCCACTGCCGTAATCTGGAAAAGTGACGTTTTAACCATTTTCCAAAAATTGTTTTAAACGAGTAGTATTCATCGAGCTCTTTAACAGAAAAATGTAAAACATGCATGTTGTAAAATGGCACAAACGTCACTTTTTAAGATTACGGCAGGCCAGCGGACACCTTCCGCAACACTAAAAAGAATTTCGGTGAATTACCTGAAACCGATTATCTTCCTGCCGTTAAAACCTCCACACAAACTCAATAATAAACTCTATTGACATGTTCATTAATATAAATCTCATTATTTTATAACTAGGGGTGCGTACATTTTTGGTAATAATAATATTCCTACGGAGAAAATTTTCATTTTTGTATAAATGTTTTTTTTTTTTTAACTAATTTTATTTGCTAATTATCTAATACATGCATTCATCTCTTAGACTAGGTGTTCCGTGTTTTCTTAACACTATCATCCTTATTTGCTTTGTTACGCTTTTAGTTATTATTAATACATTTCAATTGCCTCTGGCAGTTAGAATTTTTCCTCTGGTTGAATTAAACCATGTAGGAATTACAATGTTTTCTACTTAAACTAAACTTAACCTAATTCATACTAAGGGTACAAGGAGCTAATCGTTGCAATAGAAGATTGCAACGATTTTTGTCTAAAATTGGAAATTATTTTGTTGGACATTTGTTGCAATGTCTCAATATTAGAAATTCTATGAAGTTCATTGGTACTATACCACGGAGGCAACTTCAGAATCATTTTCAGAATTTTATTTTGAATCCTCTGGAGTGCCTTCTTTCTGGTATTGCAGCAACTAGTCCATATTGGCACAGCATACAACATGGCAGGTCTAAAAATTTGTTTGTAAATCAAAAGTTTGTTCTTAAGACAAAGTTTTGATTTTCTGTTTATAAGTGGACACTTAATATATTTGTTACATTTGGCTTGAAGGCCTTCAATGTGATTTTTAAAAGTTAATTTTTGATCTAGCAGAAGTCCTAAATATTTAGCTTCGCTAGACCAATTAATTGGAATACCATTCATAGTGACAATATGTCTAATAGAAGGTTTCAAATAAGAAGCTCTCGGCTTATGTGGGAAAATTATAAGCTGAGTTTTGGAAGCATTCGGGGAAATTTTCCATTTTTGCAAGTAAGTGGAGAAAATATCCAAACTTTTTTGCAATCTATTACAAATGACACGAAGGCTTCGCCCTTTGGCTGAAAGGCCCGTGTCATCTGCAAACAAAGATTTTTGACACCCTGGTGGTAAATCAGGTAAGTCAGAAGTTAAAATGTTATACAAAATGGGCCCCAGTATGCTGCCTTGGGGGACACCAGCCCTTACAGGTAATCTATCAGATTTAGAATTCTGATAGTTTACCTGCAGTGAGCGATTTGATAAATAATTTTGGATCAGTTTAATAATGTACAGAGGTAAATTAAAATTCATCAATTTTACTATCAAACCTTCATGCCAAACACTGTCAAATGCTTTCTCTATATCAAGAAGAGCAACTCCAGTCGAATATCCTTCAGATTTGTTGAGCCGAATTAAGTTCGTAACTCTTAATAACTGATGAGTGGTTGAATGCCCATGGCGAAAACCAAATTGCTCATCAGCAAAAATAGAATTGTCATTAATATGAACCATCATTCTATTTAAAATAATCTTTTCAAACAGTTTGCTTATTGAAGAAAGCAAACTGATTGGGCGATAACTAGAAGCCTCAGCTGGATTTTTGTCCGGCTTCAAAATTGGAACAACTTTGGCGTTTTTCCATTTATCTGGGAAGTATTCCAATTGAAAACATTTGTTAAATAAATTAACCAAAAAGGATAAAGAGCTCTCAGGAAGTTTTTTGATAAGTATGTAGAAAATACCATCATCACCCGGGGCTTTCATATTTTTAAATGTTCTAGTAATAGATCTCACTTCATCCAAATTAGTTCCCAACGAAGGGTCAAAAAGATTATCTTGATCGAGAATGTCTTCGAAGCTTCGTATAACCTGATCCTCAATTGGACTAGTGAGACCTAGACTAAAATTATGGGCACTCTCGAACTGCTGAGCAAGTTTTTGAGCCTTTTCGCCATTTGTTAATAAAATTTTATTTCCCTCTTTAAGCGCTGGAATTGGCTTTTGAGGTTTTTTATGAATTTTCGTTAATTTCCAAAAGGGTTTCGAACTGGGATCCAACTTCGAGACATTATTCTCAAAGTTGGTATTTCTCAGAATAGCGAAACGTTTTTTAATTTCATTTTGCAAATCTCGCCAAATAACTTTCAACGCAGGATCGCGAGTTCTTTGGTATTGCCTTCGCCTCACATTTTTAAGACGGATCAGTAGCTGAAGATCGTCGTCAATAATAATGGAGTTGAATTTAATTTCACATTTAGGAATTGCAATGCCTCTGGCTTCGACAATTAAATTTGTCAAAGATACGAGAGCATTATCAATATCACTTTTGGTATCGAGAGGAATATCAACATCAAAATTCCTATCGATATACGTTTTATATAAATCCCAATCAGCCCTATGATAATTGAAAGTAGAGCTGATTGGATTATAAATTGCTTCTTGTGAGATTTCAAATGTCACAGGAAGGTGATCAGAGTCAAAGTCAGCATGAGTTACCAATTGGCCACACAGCTGACTTGAATCCGTTAAAACCAAATCAATTGTCGAAGGATTTCGAGTGGATGAAAAACAAGTTGGGCCATTGGGATATTGAATAGTATAATATCCCGCAGAACAATCTTCAAATAAAATTTTACCATTGGAATTGCTTTGAGCATTATTCCATGAACGGTGTTTGGCATTGAAGTCACCAATTACGAAGAATTTTGATTTGTTGCGAGTCAGAATTTGAAGATCAGCTTTCAACAAATTCTTTTGCTGCCCATTGCATTGAAAAGGCAAATAGGCTGCAATGAAGGAAACTTGACCAAAATTTGTTTCAACAGAAACTCCCAAGGTTTCAAAAACTTTGGTTTCAAACGAAGAAAATAATTTATGTTTGATACGTCTATTGATGACAATGGCGACCCCACCACAGGCGCTGTCAAGACGATCATTTCTGTAGATAAAATAATTTGGATCTCGTTTAATGAAGAGTCCTGGTGTTAAATAGGTTTCAGTTATAATGGCAATATGCACATTATGAACTGTTAGGAAGTTGAATAATTCATCTTCCTTACCCTTTAGAGAGCGGGCATTCCAATTTAGAACTTTCACACAATTATTTAGATCCATTAAAACGGAGTCCGATAACAATTTTTTGTGTGTACTTTATACCAACCTGAACAGCTTCTGGTATGGTATTTGCTTTGAACATTGCATCAATCATGTGATGCAATTGTTCAGTTAAAAAATCAAAATCGGAAGCAGTCATGCTACCTGAATCAGCAACATGACCATTATTTTCCGTTGGGACATGGGTATAAACCTCATTTTGAGAAGAGAAATTTTGTCTACCAGCAGCGATGTTTGCATACGTAGGTACATTGGAAAAATTGGAATTTACTGAAGTGCTTTGTTTGTGAATTGTGGTGGGTATGAATTGCTCGACCGGTAACTGGTTTCGAAATTTGAGCGTTTGAAAATTTCTACCCGTCGAATCAGGGATCCTATTAGCATTTCCTGTCACCAATTTTGCACGGGAAAACAAAACACTTTTTTGCATGAAGGGTATTCCCAAAAGTTGGATTTGTGATTGCCCTCACAACTGGCACATTTAAATTTATTGGAATATTATCTCACAAGACAGGCGTCCTTGGTATGAACGGTTCCACAACAAATCATGTATTTAGCATCCATGTGACAATGTTTGGTTCCATGACCCCACTTTTGGCACTTACGGCACTGGGTGGGGTTTTGGAAATTTCCCCCAGGCCTGCGGAAATGTTCCCATGTAACACGGACATGGGACATAATACAGGCCTTTTCCAAACTTTTCATATTATTTAGTTCACTTTTGTTAAAATGAACTAAATAAAATTTTTGAGAAATGCCCCTCTGGGAAGTACCAGAGTGGGATTTCTTTTTCATCTTAATTACTTGGACTGGTGAAAATCCAAGTAATTGAGAAATTTCAATTTTAATCTCATCCAGTGATTTATCATCACTGGGGAGACCTTTCAAGACGACTTTGAACAATCGCTCAGTTTTGTCGTCGTATGTGAAGAATTTATGGCACTTCTCAGTTAAATACTGAAGAAGACGTTTGCGATCGTCAAAGGATCCAGGCAAAACGCGGCAGTCACCCTTCCTAGCAATCTGAAATGAAACCTTGATCCCCTGAAGGTTACTCAAAATCTTATTCCGAAAGCCAGAAAACTCGGCAACAGATACCACAATTGGCGGAATCCTTTGCTTTTTCGCAAGAATCGAATCACCTGGGCTAGAGGTATATTCGATTTGCTCAATTTCATCATTAATCAAATCGAACTGATTGCTCAGTTCGATTGGAGAATAATTATTTCCGATATTAGAGTTAGAAGGAATATCTGAATTCTCCAGCTTCCCTCTATTTTTTCCGCGCTTTGGCAGGACGGTCTTGAAACCTTGTTTCTTTGAAGGAAGTGGAGAATTCAGAGACTCCCCCTTCCTCTTGTTTTTATTAATGCTCATTGCTGAGCGTGGAGACGTGACCTTCTAAGAGGTTTTTCCCAGAACGGTGTCCCTGCAGGATTACCACCGCTTGTCGGAATTTTACTTCCGCAAACGGGTCCAACGTAAAACGAAGGCACGGGTCCTTGCAAAGATCGTAACGGGATCAGTGGGTACAAATAGCGCTAAGAAGCACCGTTGAAATTAAAATAGCTTCGGGTAGTATAAGAAAATTATTTTGAGCTTTTTAATGGAATGTTTTCACCTGTCATAAGACGAGTTTAAACAATCCCATTGAATTCCACCACTTAATTGTATCCTGACAGATACGTATTTCGACCTCAACAGTAAGGCCGTCTTCAGTGTCTCGTACTTGACTCGACTTGAAGAAAATGATCGCAGCTTACACTATTTATACTATGCGTAGGTATAATAATTTATCTAGGTGCTTATCTTACTACGGTGCTTATTTCTACTCGCTTGATGCGCTTAATGCTTAGGTATAAACTTGAAGAGCCAGGAGCTACCATTTCCTTGATCTTTATTCAACAACCGCGTTTGTACCTGTCGGTAGATTTCCAAGCTCTCAGCAACATCAAGTTTCCACGGAGAAGAGACATTTCTTAAAATTTTAATGTTTGATGTCGTAATTGAATGATTTTCCTGATATACATGTTCAGCTACCTTAGACCTAAACTCATAATTTAATCCCTTATCAGTTTCCCTCTTAGCCTTACTTACTTCTGCAATATGTTCTTTGAACCTTACATCTAACGATCTTTTTGTTTGACCTACATATACTTTATCACACTGTGAACAATTAATTTGATAAACCCCGGCCTTATTTAACATTTCTACTCTATCCTTTGTGGAGCCCAACAGTGTCTTCAGTTGATTGCTTCTGCTGGAGAATACTAAATCGATGCCGAATTTCCTCAGTCGATGGCGTAGCTGGTGGGTGATGTGTCGATCATAAGGGACCGATACCCTCTTCAGCGGTTCAACGATCGGTGTTAGTGTTGTCAGTTCGTTTTTCCGTAGGTTCCTCTGCTTCTTGTTGATGATTGCTTGTATTGTTCTTTCCTTGTATCCATTGATCCTCGCTGTTTCCAAGATGTGTTGTAGCTCCTTCGTTTTTCCTTCTTCGCTCAGGGGAATCGTCTGCATCCTGTGGATCATGTGATGAAAAGCTGCCATTTTATGCTGATACGAATGATTTGATGTGTATGGGATGACTCTCATGGTGTTGGTGGGCTTCCTGTAGATTTCGAAGTCTAATGTTGCATTTGTTCCCTTGATAACCAGTAGATCCAAGAAAGGTAATTTACCTTCCTTTTCCTCCTCGTGGGTGAATTTGATGTCTTTATGCACGTTGTTTATCGCTTCCAAAATCCTGGGTAGATCTTTCCGGTTGATGATGCTGAAAATGTCGTCCACGTATCTCCACCACTTCTCGGGTAGTACTCCTTGTTCCTCTAGGTTGTCCTCCAAATTCGCCATGAATAATTCGCACAAAAACGGTGATAGCGGATTTCCCATAGGTGCACCCTTCGTTTGTTTGTAGAAGCTTCCACGGAATGTAAAGTAGTTCTCATTCATGCATAATCTTGCAAGCTTGAGATACATCTTTACCTTTCCTCGCCATGTTGTATCCGTCCGTTGTCCTAGTAGCCAGTCCTCCAAAAGGTTCAGAGCATCCTTCACTGGAACGCTTGGGAACAATGCCGCTACGTCGAATGACACCATGATGTCCTCTTCTCCGATGTTTCCTGATTCCAATATCCTCTTGGTGAACTCCAAGGTGAATGCAATGTGAACTCTGGTGAATGCAATGTTCAAAGCAAATACCATACCAGAAGCTGTTCAGGTTGGTATAAAGTACACACAAAAAATTGTTATCGGACTCCGTTTTAATGGATCTAAATAATTGTGTGAAAGTTCTAAATTGGAATGCCCGCTCTCTAAAGGGTAAGGAAGATGAATTATAACAATATAACACAGAGATTTACTCATGTTTAGTTCCCTCCTACAATTTCGTGGTGAGCTATAGCAATTCTAGGGATAGTCATAATAATAAATTATCTCACTCCAATGTCATAGTTATTCTCTCGCAGGGTTGCTAGCAATGTTGATCTACGGTGATAGATGTGCGCGTTGGCCTGACGGGGTAACGGTCCCCCGGGGTACGCCCACTCTCAGTTGGCTTACTGCTCCACGCTCTGAACGTCCAGAATTGCCAACTTCGCCACTAAGCGTTCGTAGATTCCGGAAATAGTTTTAACGGTCGCTGATCTGGTGGTGCAGTTTGGCCATCCCGGCTGGGAGTCGTAGATATAACCCTTCTTTTCGGCAGCAGTTCCGATGAGATCTAGGGTCTACCATGACCACAATGTCCCCGACAGCGATGAGTTTGGTTGGTTGAAACCACTTAGATCGACGGGTAATCTCCGGAAGGTAATCAGAAACCCAACGTTTCCAGTAAAGATTTGCCAGGATCTGAGAAGTACATAAATTCTGCTTCAAGGCACGACCGGTGTCATCTATGTCTGTGAGCGGCTTAGACCCGTTCGATGAACCGATCAAAAAATGGTTTGGAGTGAGTGCTGGCCCTGAATCGTCATCTACTGGAACGTGTGAGAGTGGTCGGGAATTCACTACATTTTCGATCTCCGTCAGTAGATTCCGAAATACTTCATCAAAGAGATTCTTGGTGGTGCAGACAGGTTGACCACGACGAGCGGCAAAGTTTCGAAGGGCCATAACACAGGAATCGGTGCTGAGCGAATTAACGACTTCGATATGGATTGCACGGATGGTCAAGCATGTCACCAACATTCCCCAACGTTTTTCAGTTCTCCTGCCAACAACTACTCCAATTGGACCGAAATAATCTACTCCAGCGTGTGTGAATGGCCGAGAAAAGGCAGCCAAACGTCCTGGCGGAAGATCGGCCATCATTCGGCCATCTTCGGTGCAGACTGGTCGTTTTTGCATTTCTGGCAATTTCGGCGGACTTGATTGTAACAGGTGCGTAAACGTGGTATTTGGTATTTTTGGCGGAGCTCGTTTATGACTGTTTCATGGTTTTGGTGGTGATAGTTATCATGGTAGTGATGTATTATTAAGGTGGTTATATGGTGCCTTCTTGGAAGGATGATGGGATTCTTTGCACCTTCGGTGGCATACTGGCACGCAGCGATTCGTATTTTCATTCGCATAATTCCCCGCTGTTCTATCCACGGAGATAGTGTGTAGAGCGTACTGGATTTTGGAACCGCTTTTGTAGGAGTTTCAGCCTGGTGAACTTTTAGTATGCGGCGCTCTTCCGGATATCCTTCCTGTTGGGCGATGCGTAACAGAAGCGCTTCGGCTGCGCTAAGCTCTCGACTGGTTAGTATTCCACGTTTGAACTCTTTCTTTTTGGCAAACATGTCAGCAGTTCAGTATCCGTTGAATCGATACGCTTACAAAAAACCGGCCATTTATCCACGTCTTCATATAAAAATCTGGGACCTCGAAACCATCTGCTTTCATTGGATAGTTCGGGCAGCCCGTGCCATTTGGTAGCATCATCTGCTACGTTCATCTTGCTTGGTACGTAGCGCCAATCACGAGGTTCTGTAGATTCCAAGATTTCTGTCACGCGATAACCTACAAACTGACTGTAGCGTCATTGGTCCGAGTTAATCCAGCATAAAACATCTCTTGAGTCAGACCAGTAAAACCTTTTTATGTTCCGTACGGATAGGGAATCGAATACTGTTTTGGATAGTCGTGTACCTATGACTGCTTCCTGTAATTTAAGTCTGTTTTGGATAGTCGTGTACCTATGACTGCTGCCTGTAGCTTTGCCGGAAATAAGTGAACAGTAGATTTTCTCTTTCTTCTGTATTCTTGAGTAACAAACAGCCGCCGTTTCAATTTTCCAGCATCTATAGAGGTGTAGAGTTGAATACCGTCGGCTTCTTTTATTGAGTTTTTAGGCTAGAAGCATCTTGGTATTTGGAATTGTTCCACCAAAGGCAGGAAGCTCAGCCATATTTGCCATTTCTCGAACACATCATTATCGACTTCGTTGTTCCAAGAGATGCCGGATCGCCAGACTTGTTTGAGCAATGCCTCAAATAGAGCGCTCCGAAAGTCGTTACTGTCATGACGTAAAATACAGTTTTTCCGTCCCGATCCGTCCATTGCATTGATACTCTTGGTCTTCAAGGCGAATCTTCGCTTGATGGAACATCTCATGTATGTCCCCCGTTACCGCTACAGAATACAATCGAAATCGTAGTAGAATCTCAAGAAGAGAGCACAGTAGATCAGGGCCTTTTAAAAGAGCAGAGTTAAGAGATGTTCCATGCACCTTTGCCGCAGCGTCCCACACAATTCGGACCTTCCCGGGTTTGTTAGCGTTGACCACCGGGAAGATTGGCAGAAACCAAACGTCGTTCGATTGTTGTTGGACCTCATTGTTGGAGGGCCAATGAATGTATCCCTTTGTCACGTATTCGTCTATCTTCTGCTGTAGCACTTCTGCGAGTTGAGGATCATTCGCCATACGTTTCTCTAAACATCTGTGATGGCGTAACGCCATTGATCGGCTGTCAGGCAGACGGACATTTACGTATCTCCATAACAATTCGGTCTCGTAACAGCCTCCATAGAAGCACCCAAGTGACTTGAGAAGTGCTTCCGCTCGCTCATCTTCGACGGATGAAAGTAGCTTGCCTGGGCTAGTCGCTCCCAGACTATCTATGCAAAAATACTCCTTCATTGCCTGATGTAAGTCATCATCATGTCTTGGTTGCAATCGGCTCACCAAATTCTCCTTCGCGACTCCTCAAAGTCAACCCCTGCTGCGCATGTTTTGTACCGATAAGGAAACGAGGACGAGCGTCGTTGTACGACTTGATTGGTAGTCCAGCGAGATGAGGATACGATTTCTTCAGATCGTTGAAATCCAATGTCTGTTGAGGTAGTAGCAGCTCGTCGACCGTTTGTACGTCATCTAGATCAAACTTCTCAGCACTCTCGAATTGTCCAGCAAGTTGTAGTCGAACCATGCGTGAGTTCTTCTCACATGCTCAGTGCCACCCGTCCATCGAAGGCATATTGGACTTGGTGTATCAACCAGCTGTAGCTCGTCGGCTAGATCTTCATCCACCAGCGTAGTTCCTGATCTTTTATCCAGAAAGGCGTAGGTGCGAATTAACTTTCCCGGTCCGGATACAATCACTGGAAGGTAGGTAGGACTCGACGCTGCTTGATGCGTGTTGCACCCACGCTCGGCATCGCTCGGTGATGGTGGATGTTCCTAAGATTGTTGGTTGCCATTATCTCCCAATGGATTAGTCGTTTGACGTTTCACCTTCTGCTCATTATGAAGAAGCTCATGGTGTCTGAAGGAGCATCCATCTTTGCCGCAAGGTTTCGCTTTGCAGGATCCTTTATGTTGGCGAAGGCATGTTCGACAAAGTCCGAACTCGCGGATGACCGCCCATTTAGAATCTCTCGAGAGCTCAAGAAACCTCTTGCATTTTTCCAACGACTTACAGCTCCCTTTGCACGCCGGACAGGAATCTTTTGCCATTGCTATCGATTTCTCCAATAAGTGCTGATGCGACTTATTGTACGTTTCGTACTTTGCTGCACTTTTACTGTGGGCGTTGAGAAATGCATCTCCCTTTTTATGCCGACGAACATCGCTTCGTATTGATTTAGGATGCATCGGTTCTGTCGGAAACGTTACTGCGCTTGCTGCTTCCGCCAGTGAATAAATCCACTCACTGAAGGTCGCCAAGTTGACCGTCAACTGCCCCTTCCAATGTTGGGTCCAATTCAGCTTGGTTCATGGCGGACGTTTTGCAACGAGTTGGTGTAGAAGAGTCACGTTATACATGTACTCCTCTAGATCGCATGAATCAATTGTGGCGCCGAAATTCTGCACGTTGACGGCGAAATCAACCAACGTCTCAAAGCGATCTTCACGAATGGGCGGTAGAGCGCTGATTTTCTCAATCAGTGTATGTACGATGACTTCCGGTTGGCCATAGAGCATCTTCAATGTGTTCATTATTCCTTGAACATTTCCCGGATGCATTAACCTGCACTTCACAGCTTCATAGGCCTTTCCCTTCAGACTCTTCTGCAGTCGCACAATGTTTTCCTCTTCCGTGAATCCACACATAGCGGTAGTACTATTAAACATGGATAAGAAGATCGGCCAATCCTCAGGGTTACCGAAAAATGGTGGTAAGTCCTCGGAAACGTAATTCCTGCGATGCTATTAGCTGATCTTCTTGACCCTACTCCCACTGTGCTTCTTCTACCCAATTCTGCAAGCGTCTCTGAGAGTATACACTGTTGGAGCCCTGACTTGATCCTCTTTCGCTTGCAAGTTTTTCTAGTAAGAAAATTATTTTGAGCTTCACTTGTCATAAGACGAGTTTGTACAATCCCATTGTATTCCACCACTTAATTGTATCTTCACAGATACGTATTTCGACCTCAACAGCCGGTCTTTAGGTCTTCAAGTACGAGACACTGATACTTGACTCGACTTACTCGTAAGTCGAGTCAAGTACGAGACACTGAAGACGGCCTTACTGTTGAGGTCGAAAAACGTCTCTGTCAAGATACAATTAAGTGGTGGAATTCAATTGGATTGTACAAACTCGTCTTATGGAAAGATCTTCCAGTAATTTATACTTCCTGTCCATAAATGCTTTATGCTTCTCTGCTTCTTACTGTTCCCTCAATCGATGTCGATCAGCTTGTTGTTGTTCAAAAACTCATTCTTCTTCTAGTCGCTGTAGCTGTAACTTGGCACGATTACGAACGGACCGGTGCGATGACGAATAAGAAACTTCAGACCGTGCTTCCTCTAACTCAGCGGTTCTCAACCTTTTTCTTGTTAGGTACCCCTTCGAACTTGTGCATTAATTGAGGTACCCCCTATAATTTTTTTTGCTGTACATGAAAATAATCGTAGCTCTTAAAGTATATATAAAATGGATAACTCCATAAACTTCTTGAAAGGAGGCTTCCGAGCCTCTTGAAAGGAGGCTTCCGAGCCTCTTGAAAGGAGGCTTCCGAGCCTTTTGAAAGGAGGCTTCCGAGCCTCTTGAAAGGAGGCTTCCGAGCCTCTTGAAAGGAGGCTTCCGAGCCTTTTGAAAGGAGACTTCCGAGCCTTTTGAAAGGAGGCTTTTGAGGCTTTCGAGAGGACTTCGAGGCTTTCCGAGCATTTTAAAAGAAGGAGAAAAGAAAAAAAGTTTGAAGAAGAAAGCTTAAAAGAAGAGTTCCGGGCCTCTAGAAAAGAGGATTCCAACCATCATCAGAGTAGGCTCGGATTTTAAAATGAGGCTGTCGAGCCTGTTCAAAAATCCCTTCCGAGCCCCTTGAAAAGATCCGAGGTTTTTAAAAGAAGCAGAAAAAAAGGAAATTTCAAGAAAAACAGTTTGGCTTTCGGGCCTCTTAAAAGAAAGTTTCGAACCTCTTGAAATGATGCTTCCGGGTCACTTGAAAGGAGGCTTCCGAGCTGCTTGGAAGGAGGCTTCCGAGAAGCGTAGATGGATGCTTCCAATTCTCTTGCAACAAAGCAACTGAGCTTTTCGGGAAAAAGTCTTCATGTCTTTTAAATAGAGGCTTTCGAATCTGTAGACTCTAGATTTTAGTTAAAAATCATATTCTTAACATATTATTCAATATTATAATTTGACCCGGAAGATTGCATAGAAGATTTCCTGGAGATTCCTGGAGCAACTTCCGGAGGAATTCCTGGAGGAACTTCCGGAGGAATTCCTGGAGGAACTTCCGGAAGAATTCCTGGAGAAACTTCCGGAGGAATTCCTGGAGGAACTTCCGGAGGAATTCCTGGAGGAACTTCCGGAGGAATTCCTGGAGGAACTTCCGGAGGAATTCCTGGAGGAACTTTCGGAGGAATTCCTGGAGGAACTTCCGGAGGAATTCTTGGAGGAACTTCCGGAGGAATTCCTGGAGGAACTTCCGGAGAAATTCCTGGAGGAACTTCCGGAGGAATTCCTGGAGGAACTTCCGGAGGAATTCCTGGAGGAACTTCCAGAGGAATTCCTGGAGGAACTTCCATAGGAATTCCTGGAGGAACTTCCGGAGGAATTCCTGGAGGAACTTCCGGAGGAATTCCTGGAGGAACTTCCGGAGGAATTCCTGGAGGAACTTCCGAAGGAATTCCTGGAGGAACTTCCGAAGGAATTCCTGGAGGAACTTCCGGAGGAATTCTTGGAGGAACTTCCGGAGGAATTCCCGGAGGAACTTCCGGAGGAATTCCCGGAGGAACTTCCGGAGGAATTCCCGGAGGAACTTCCGGAGGAATTCCCGGAGGAATCGCCGGAGGAACTTCCGGAGGAATTCCCGGAGGAACTTCCGGAGGAATTCCCGGAGGAACTTCCGGAGGAATTCCCGGAGGAACTTCCGGAGGAATTCCTGGAGGAACTTCGGAGGAATTCTGGAGGAACTTCGGAGGAATTACTGGAGGAACTTCCGGAGGAATTCCCGGAGGAACTTCCGGAGGAATTCCCGGAGGAACTTCCGGAGGAATTGGAGGAACTTCGGAGGAATTCCCGGAGGAACTTCCGGAGGAATTCCGGAGGAACTTCCGGAGGAATTCCCGGAGGAACTTCCGGAGGAATTCGGAGGAACTTCCGGAGGAATTCGGAGGAACTTCGGAGGAATTCCCGGAGGAACTTCCGGAGGAATTCCCGGAGGAACTTCGGAGGAATTCGGAGGAACTTCGGAGGAATTCGGAGGAACTTCCGGAGGAATTCCCGGAGGAACTTCGGAGGAATTCCCGGAGGAACTTCCGGAGGAATTCGGAGGAACTTCGGAGGAATTCCCGGAGGAACTTCCGGAGGAATTCGGAGGAACTTCCGGAGGAATTCCCGGAGGAACTTCCGGAGGAATTCTGGAGGAACTTCGGAGGAATTCCGGAGGAACTTCGGAGGAATTCTGGAGGAACTTCCGGAGGAATTCGGAGGAACTTCCGGAGGAATTCGGAGGAACTTCGGAGGAATTCCCGGAGGAACTTCCGGAGGAATTCCCGGAGGAACTTCCGGAGGAATTCGGAGGAACTTCGGAGGAATTCCGGAGGAACTTCCGGAGGAATTCGGAGGAACTTCCGGAGGAATTCCCGGAGGAACTTCCGGAGGAATTCCCGGAGGAACTTCGGAGGAATTCCCGGAGGAACTTCCGGAGGAATTTGGAGGAACTTCCGGAGGAATTCCCGGAGGAACTTCCGGAGGAATTCCCGGAGGAACTTCCGGAGGAATTCGGAGGAACTTCGGAGGAATTGGAGGAACTTCGGAGGAATTCGGAGGAACTTCCGGAGGAATTTCGGAGGAACTTCCGGAGGAATTCCCGGAGGAACTTCGGAGGAATTCGGAGGAACTTCGGAGGAATTCGGAGGAACTTCCGGAGGAATTCGGAGGAACTTCCGGAGGAATTCCCGGAGGAACTTCCGGAGGAATTCCCGGAGGAACTTCCGGAGGAATTCGGAGGAACTTCCGGAGGAATTCCCGGAGGAACTTCCGGAGGAATTCCCGGAGGAACTTCCGGAGGAATTCGGAGGAACTTCGGAGGAATTCCCGGAGG
Source organism: Armigeres subalbatus (assembly GCF_024139115.2). Lineage (NCBI taxonomy): Eukaryota > Metazoa > Arthropoda > Insecta > Diptera > Culicidae > Armigeres > Armigeres subalbatus. The sequence goes on from NC_085140.1 coordinate 80,356,444, forward strand.
AACTTCCGGAGGAATTCGGAGGAACTTCGGAGGAATTCGGAGGAACTTCGGAGGAATTCGGAGGAACTTCCGGAGGAATTCCCGGAGGAACTTCCGGAGGAATTCCCGGAGGAACTTCCGGAGGAATTCCCGGAGGAACTTCCGGAGGAATTCCCGGAGGAACTTCCGGAGGAATTCCGGAGGAACTTCCGGAGGAATTTGGAGGAACTTCCGGAGGAATTCCCGGAGGAACTTCCGGAGGAATTCGGAGGAACTTCGGAGGAATTGGAGGAACTTCCGGAGGAATTCCCGGAGGAACTTCCGGAGGAATTCGGAGGAACTTCCGGAGGAATTCCTGGAGGAACTTCGGAGGAATTCCTGGAGGAACTTCCGGAGGAATTCCTGGAGGAACTTCGGAGGAATTCCTGGAGGAACTTCCGGAGGAATTCCTGGAGGAACTTCGGAGGAATTCCTGGAGGAACTTCCGGAGGAATTCCTGGAGGAACTTCCGGAGGAATTCCTGGAGGAACTTCCGGAGGAATTCCTGGAGGAACTTCCGGAGGAATTCCTGGAGGAACTTCCGGAGGAATTCCTGGAGGAACTTCCGGAGGAATTCCTGGAGGAACTTCGGAGGAATTCCTGGAGGAACTTCCGGAGGAATTCCTGGAGGAACTTCCGGAGGAATTCCTGGAGGAACTTCCGGAGGAATTCCTGGAGGAACTTCGGAGGAATTCCTGGAGGAACTTCGGAGGAATTCCTGGAGGAACTTCCGGAGGAATTCCTGGAGGAACTTCGGAGGAATTCCTGGAGGAACTTCCGGAGGAATTCCTGGAGGAACTTCCGGAGGAATTCCTGGAGGAACTTCCGGAGGAATTCCTGGAGGAACTTCCGGAGGAATTCCTGGAGGAACTTCCGGAGGAATTCCTGGAGGAACTTCCGGAGGAATTCCTGGAGGAACTTCCGGAGGAATTCCTGGAGGAACTTCCGGAGGAATTCCTGGAGGAACTTCCGGAGGAATTCCTGGAGGAACTTCCGGAGGAATTCCTGGAGGAACTTCCGGAGGAATTCCTGGAGGAACTTCCGGAGGAATTCCTGGAGGAACTTCGGAGGAATTCCTGGAGGAACTTCCGGAGGAATTCCTGGAGGAACTTCCGGAGGAATTCCTGGAGGAACTTCCGGAGGAATTCCTGGAGGAACTTCGGAGGAATTCCTGGAGGAACTTCCGGAGGAATTCCTGGAGGAACTTCCGGAGGAATTCCTGGAGGAACTTCCGGAGGAATTCCTGGAGGAACTTCCGGAGGAATTCCTGGAGGAACTTCCGGAGGAATTCCTGGAGGAACTTCCGGAGGAATTCCTGGAGGAACTTCCGGAGGAATTCCTGGAGGAACTTCCGGAGGAATTCCTGGAGGAACTTCCGGAGGAATTCCTGGAGAAACTTCCGGAGGAATTCCTGGAGGAACTTCCGGAGGAATTCCTGGAGGAACTTCCGGAGGAATTCCTGGAGGAACTTTCGGAGGAATTCCTGGAGGAACTTCCAGAGGAATTCCTGGAGGAACTTCCGGAGAAATTCCTGCAGGAACTTCCGGATAAATACCTGCAGGAACTTCCGGAGGAATACCTGCAGGAACTTCCGGAGGAATTCCTGGAAGAACTTCCGGAGGAATTCCTGGAGGAACTTCCGGAAAAATGTTCAAAGGAATTTCGTGACGATCTCGTGGAGGAAAAAACTCGTGGAGGAACTTCTGGAAGAATTCCTGGAGGAACTTATGAAGAAATTTTGGCGCTTGAAACTGGTTCACGCCGATCCACACCACCACCAATCACCAACGGCGTGACGCCGCCGCCGCTGCCTGAAAATGATTTATCACGCCACCGCCGGTAAAATTTCAATCAGCGCACAAGTCTACCTGGAAGTACCCGGAAGGTGGCCAATTCGATCGAAAATCACCGAAATAGCCAACAGTGTACTTGTTTTGCAAAATTATGAAGTTTGACACGCCGCAAGGAGGATTCCAAGAGTAAAGGAAAATTGGCCACTTCCCCAAGGGAACCAAGCCCTGCATCCTTCGGGTACTTCCCGGAAGGTGGTCAATTCGATCGAAAATCGCCGAAATGTACTCCAGTGTACTTGTTTTGCAAAATCATGAAGTTTGACATGTCGCCCGATGGATTTCGAAGCCGATCTGCCAGTGACCATTTTTTCTGGGAGGGAGGTAACCCCAGTACTCCCCGGAATATATCCGGAACCATGGCCATTGCACAAAAATTGACCTCGGCTCCTAAAACTATAGGAATTTTGTGATCGATTCCAGAATATTACTCGAAAATCCGTTAGAAATTGGCTGAGCTGCGTGATTATGAATTTTGAGTTTTGTCGTAAAATGGGGGTTGGGGACGTACGTGTTAAATTTGTTCAGTCGAGGTTTTGCCCTTTTGATCTTTTGTCCCACATCTCTTCATCCATTGTACTGGTTGTGGAGGACAATATTCAAAATGCCATGATCCACTGATCGCCATGCATAGGGTAAGGGAGATATTTTGGACCACCAGTTCAACGCCTCATATTTTGACATCAAATTCCTATTGGTGGTGCAAAATAAGAGCCCCGTAAGGGTGATCCAAAATACATCCTTTACCCTGTTATGTACAAGACAAAGTTTAGAAATTAAAAAAATACAAAACTTTATCAATAAGTTTTTGATTAAAATTGTGATTCATCCGCCATTACGCATTTCGTCCGAGGTATCCCCTGGGCCCGGCGAAAGTACCCCCAGTAGTACATGTACCCCAGGTTGAGAACCGCTGCTCTAACTCAATAATAGGTAATCCGTCCACCGATGGAACGAAAAGTTTCTTTGTAGGTCTTTGTGTCCTTGACTATGTGGCGAAGGTGCATGGAACATCTCTTAACTTTCCATAATTTATTATTATGACTATCCCTAGAATTGCTATAGCTCACCACGAAATTATAATAGGGAACTAAACGTGAGTAAATCTCTGTGTTATATTGTTAAATTTCACTACTTCTAATAGTAAAGCAGAGGTTCATAAAAGCATGATCGCGGAGCATTCGATCAAATATTATATAAAAATATATTACATTATTAAACCACTAATTTATACAAAAATGAAAAAAGACGTCATTTGTCAGTTATTAGCTGTAAGCATCGTTGCGAGACCGCCAGCGGACACCTTCCGCAACACTAAAAACAATTTCGGTGATTTATTGCCGATAATCATTTATTTAGGGTAAGTCCAAATGGAGTAAATGTCGCAATAACTAGAACCAATTATCTTCCTGCCGATAGAACCTCCACACAAACTCTATTGACATGTTCATAAATATAAATCTCATTGATTTATACCTAGGAATTTTAAGAGCTTTTTCCTTATTTTTTAATAGATGGATTCTGATCCATGCGGTGTGTGCTTGAGAACATCAATCGGTCACACCAAAGTGTTGTTAGTACGAAGCTTCCACAAACTGATATCAACAAGGGTATATCACTGCATAACCCCTCTCATAATTGACGAGATTCCGAAACAAGACAAGGTAAATTGAGAAGGTATTTCCCATTTATTTCTATTACAATAAATGATGACAACAGTGTTTAATTATTTTTAATAGACGCACAATTTAATAAGAATAATGCTTTGTGATACATAAATCTAATTTCAAGTTATTGTAAAGTAATGTAACAATAACTAACTGAAGAATACGTATTTTGCTGGCCATAAGGCATATCATATTTGTGATCAGTAGCCTCTATATAAAAAACTTTTGCCAGTGATTCAACTTCAAAAGTGAATTATGTGCAAACGAATCAGCCCATGCTGATCAAAAATGTCAACACTGAGTAAGCAGTTTTGACCAAATCGACGAATGCTAATGTTGATAACTCGAACAGCCCGTAGCAATCCATTGCAGAACCATTCTGTGTGTTGATCCATATGATCATCAAAGTCGTTCTCATCTGAATGTAGTCTGAGTGCTGCTCCTTGTTGTAGGGCATTTTTGCGCAAAGCTCGTATACCATATCGCCGATTTTGTCGGTCTGTAAATAATCACGGGTTAGTAAACGTAGAAAATGAAAACTTTGTTTCATTCACCTCGTCCTGAAGTATGTCAACCAGTCGGCACAAACAAAAATACTCCGTCAGTAGGAATGATGCCGACAGCGTAATAGCCGCTGAGAAGAAAGTCATTCCATTCATCTTAACAACGAACAAACACGACCCGATGCTGATAATTGAATAGTAGTGAATCACAACGAAAGTTTTTGCAAGCAAACTTTTTAAAATGTTCAGCAATCTGAAATATGAAATTCTAAAATCTATCGAATTAAATTAAAATGGATACTCGATATTCCTTACCTTGAGTATTCCTGTTGATGCTTCAAGGTTTCTTTTATTTCACAATTTATGTTTACAAAGAAATCCTTGGCGCCTGATACGGGTTGATCTACGATGCATTTGAAACGGTGCACCAATAATCGGATCTTACACCGCATTCCCAGCAACAGTGTCCCGTACACAATCAAAGCACTAATGTACCTTATTTGAAGTCCGTATATGAAGTCTACGGCAAAACCGTACAGGATGGAGGAAATGATTCCATGTCCCATCATTTGCGGCGGCAATCCTAATGCCTTTGCTGTAACAGGATTCGGCACCGATAGCAGTACGGCGACCCCCAAAAAGGTCCCGGCTATTGCCTGTATCATGGTGCGAACAATTTGATTGAAATTCCGTTGCTCCAATTCATCGTAGCTGCTATCTCCAGAGGTGACACGTTTGCTGGTGATAAATTTTTTTAACGCCACAATCGGTTCCTCGAAACGATGAAACAACAATGACTTGCATGCGGTGGCGATCCAAGTGGCATTTTTCACAACACCCCACGCGATGGCGGGTAAGTCATCTCTATGGTTCTGTACTGTGTCGTAGAAATGAAGTCCGTAAACAACTCCCAGGTAAATGAACCAACAATTGACGAAGTAGCGAACGATGTACTCTTTGCTCCATCTTGTGTTTTTAATCCCTGTGTTAGTAGAAATCAACTTTGTCAATAAAAAAAACCATTGAAATCATTGATAACGAACTTACCACCGATCAGTAGAATAGTGTCAAACCACCAAAAACAATCGCCTCGTGGTCCATCCTTTGACCAGAACTAACAAAAAAGAAGCTAATTAAAATCAGTTCTTTGGAATGTTTCAATAAGGCAGGATAATGGGTTTCAAATATTTTAGAAAACAAATACATTTATTTTGACCTCAACTGTAAGGTTATTTCAGGCTTATGCACTTTCCATGCGTGCTTACTTGTAAAATTTGCATTATGTTAATTATGAATGATCTAAGTGTATCTGTTTTATTACATGGGATCGGGATACTGTGCTAGAGTAGTGTAAAAAGTTCGATTGCTGGCACTGGTAGGGCACCCCAAAGTAACTCTTGGCAGAAAACAGATATGGGCATTTTGACATGTGTCATGCATGCGCTATTTAAGCACGTTACTTTTGTGCTGACTGTCGATCCAAACAGATGCCTATGTTTCGTTGAAAAGAAAACGTTTTTGCATCAAATGAAATCCTACTCAGAAGTTTTTCTGGTAAAAAAAAAAAATAGTGTTACAAAATGGTCGAAAAGGTAAATTTATTACGTACATATTTCCAAAGTGAATTGACTCTATTTTGTGATTTAACATGAAATACTGACCGAAAGTCATCCGACCGAATAGGTCATTTGGCCGAATAGGACATATGGTCAAATTGGACATTTGACCGAATAAGATATTTGGGCAAATAGGACTTTGCAAAGTAAGTAGTGGGAAATAAGTAGTGATTAATGACACGTCTCACTTTTCAAACCCTATTTCTCACTTTTCGAATTGCCTATTCGGCCTAATAGTCTGTTCGGCCAAATGTCCTATTCGGTCTAATGTCCTATTCGGCAAATGTCCTTTTCAGCCAAATGTCCTAATCGGCCAAATGTCCTATTCGGCTAAATGTCCTTTTCGGCCAAATGTCCTTATTTGGTCTAATGTTCTATTCTGCCAAATGTCCTACTCGGCCAAATGTCCTGTTCGGCTAAATGTTCTTAACGGCTAGATGTCCTTTTCGGCCAAATGTCATTTTTGGCCAAATGTCCTATTCGGCTAAATGTCCTATTCGGTTAAATGACCTATTCAGCCATATGACCGGTTCGGCCTAATAGTCTGTTCGCTCAAATGACCTTTTCGGCCAAATGACCTTTTCCGCAGAATAACCTATTCGGCAAAATGACCTATTTGGTCTAATGTCCTATACGGCCAAATGTCCCATACGGCCAACTGTCCCACTCAGCCAAATGTCCTATTCGGTCTAATGTCCGTTTCGGTCAAATGTCCTATTCGGCCAAATGTCCTATTCGGCTAAATGTCCTATTCGGCCAAATGTCCTATTCGGTCAAATGACCTATTCAGCTACATGACCCTTTTGGCCTACTAGTCTGTTCGGCCAAATGTCCTATTCGGCCATATGAACCTTTCGGCCAAATGACTTTCTGTTTGGTCAAGCCGAGCGGTATTCGGCATGATATCACAATTTGTTATTATATTATTTTTATTTAAATTTAATTTTATGTTATTCGCAAAAAAACAAAACCTGATATCACAGCTAAATTTGTTATTTTCAAGTTCTTAGTTTGTCATTCACCCCGGGTAGAAGCCGTAATAAAAATAATAATAAAACATCATATGAACTTGTTCGAAATAACAGGCGATAATACGTTATTAATCAACGTTTTTGGCTGATGTGCTATTATCGTCTACTCGAGACATCTCCCCAGGAAGTACCATTTGTTTAGGAGCTCAAATAGCCTGGTCAAAGGTTTGCCAAGCCTGAAATGATGGGCTCGGTCGAAGTTTTGAAAATTTTCTCAACTTTTCTAAGCATAGAAAAATATGATGCTTATCATACAATATACCATTTAACTGCGGATGTGCGTGTTTTTTATGTTTTATCAAAGTTATTCATAGTGCGTGCGTTTAAAACACTAAGATGAGAATTGGATGGAAGCCAATTGTCATTATGGAACGTACACATAATCAATTTATTCGACCAACAATATCACACATGAACGACCAAAGCGCCAACTTGAGCACCAACCATCAGAAAATATATGGGGGTTTGTGCAACTTCACTATAAATGCTCAAACATGTTCGGCGAACCTTGACTTCGCCCTCGACTACTCTAACCAAAATCAAACTGCTTTGATTTTTTCCAAACGAGCCGCTTTGTCAAATGGTTGACTAAACAACTTCACACACGTTCAAACAAAGCAGCAACCAAAGCATCTTCTTTGGGGCGGAGTCAATGTTTGTCAAGCTGCTTGACTGGTGTGTACGCTGCATTAGCAATAAGCTAGGATAGGATGTGCCAATTAGTCATTAAAAATCGTACCGATTGTCTGTCAAAATCGTACCGGTTGCTGATTGGGTGAAAATGACAATCGATTACTTCGATCGGCGGTATCACATTTTCAAAAGGGCAGCTTGTTGTTACCTTGGCCGTGTTGCTGGGTGATTAAATTGAAATTTTTGACAAAATTCAAAAGTTTGTTTTTTTCATTTTTTGGGTAAAATTAATTTATGCTAGGCTACAAATGATGTATGCATGATTCTTAAAAGTTATGCTAATTTAAAACACTCGATGAGATGCATTATTGACCAACTTTTTACCCATTCCACTGTAAAACTCTTACATCTCCATGTAAAAACTTTTTTCTGATAGTACTTAGCATCCTTTATTACGAATTATGGAAGAAGAGAACGAGAAAACATGATTTTTTCAAATATATTATTCGGCGGATTTTGCATACAAAATATTCGGAAGCACTGGCCACCACCTCGTCAAAGCAATCAACTGAAGAAACAACAAGGCAGTTGCAATTCTATTGTCACATCCTATCCTAGGCAATAAGCAAAGAATACCGAAAGTTCTCTCAATTTACGATGATCAACCCGGGAGCAACTAGACATATGTAGTACAATGTCACTGTACCCCGAAATTTTGGTCCGGGTGGTCCTGTCAAACTCGAGATTAATCGAATCATTTCACGAATAGGGCGAAAATGGAATTAATGTGCAATTCAGAAAAAAGGTAAATGAAAATCAATCTAAACTTGAATTAATCAAAGGAGAATGGGGCTTCCGTAGCTGAGTAGTAAGATGACCGCCTTAAGGTCGTGGTGGGCTAATTTTCTCGGATAACGGTTTATCGTTCAGCGGGAATGTCGCATAACTTGTAAATTTATTCCAATTTTGGAGGCAGACAATTTTATATTAGGTTTGGAATACAGAAATTTTAATATGACAATGGGTCTAAAGGGTGGGAATGGCTCAGCGCCTTCACCGACAGTCAGGAGTGCGGATACTAAAATAGTTCAAAAAGGTCTCTTATAATTCAGTTTTCTTGTCCTCGGATACATTAAATCTATTCTACAAGCATTCCATGTAGTTGAAACAGAAACATTCTCACCCCCATTTTACTATTTGTCACCTCGACGGCGGTATCATGAAGACAAAATTAAGAAAGTTGGAAGAATGGACACGGAAGATGTAGCTTTAGAAAGTAATACAAGCGGAATTCTAGCGCAAAAGACAAATTCTCCCAAATGAGAAACATTATGCGTTATTTTGTGAATTAAAATGAAACTGCCTTGTCATAAAGAAATTTCGATTTTTTTTTCAATCAGTTTTACAGTTCTCTGAATTATCTAATCCGTATTTAAGCATCAAGCTGCAAAATTGTAAAACAATGAATAATGATTTTGGCTCCGTTGCGCTTAATGCACTTGAGCATAATAAGTAAACGAACGAATAATAGAAAAATTATTTGTTTTCCTATTTGTTTACTTTATTTTCTTATATTTTCTTTACAATTGAAAATCTGCCCTATTCAAATGAGGATCCTGTCTGTTATTTGGAGACAACAAATGACGAAACAAAAAACATGACTTCCATGGAGAAAAAGTGTGACGGTGGCGTAGGATGGACCAATTGTTTATGTTTCGAAGCGCCATCTGCGATTTCCAAGTGGGTACGCGAAACTAAGGCTAAATGTCAAGTTGTTCGGGGGTTGATGATTTGATGATGATAGACGATAAAAGAGAGACATAGATTTCTCGCTTAACTTTTAGGTCCTAGTAACATTTTTTTCATGAATTAATTTGAATAGCGCAATCAACAGAATAACATGAAAGCTATTGATTGCAGTATTCAAATTAATTAATGAAAAAAATGTTACTTAGGTCCTTTTGAAAAGTTAAGCGAGATTTCTTACAAATCTCGCTCAACTTTTCAAAAGGACCTAAGTAAAATTTTTTTTATGATTTGAGTACTGCATTTTTTTTATTTTGAGTACTGCAATCAAAAGCTTTCTTATTGGTCTGTTGATTGCAATATTCAAATTAATTCGTGAAAAAAATGTTACTTAGGTCCTTTTGAATAGTTAAGCTCTGAGCCACGGAGACAAGTTTAGCGCAATCTGGGATGAATGTGAAATGTAGAGTTGGAGCAGCAGCCTACACAGACAAGCAATGATAAAACATTTCGCTCTCGCTCATTTGCCGTTGGGGACAATAGTTTTCTCGTTCAGGCGAAAAAAGAGACAAAAAGTACTATCGTGGAGCTCCCCGTAATTGGAGCTTTTGCGGAAAATTATCATGCGGATACTCCAATATGCCACATGTCCTGAGTGAGATTTTTTCCTTGACAAAAAGTTTGCAAGAATTCCTACAAGAAGAAGAAATGGTCTTCAAGCCTAATCTATGTACGAACGAATATCAAGCAGAATCAGATATTTTCGAACTCGCTTTCCTGTGAATCGATGTCACAAAACTAATTAGTAGTAATAACTTACTTTAGGAAACTTAAATGTAGCTGTATATTAACTTAATTTAAAGGTAACAAAAAATTTTTTTTGCTGCTCTGGATCATTTCAGATCATATTTGACTTACAAAACTGTTTACATTTCCACATCGAAAGGAACTACATAAGGTACCCCGGGGCAAGTGAAAATACGGGGTAAGTGGGTACTATGGCTGCCGATGAATCGATAAACGTTTTTAATGGTAACAATGTTCTAGAAAGATGAAGCAGGACTATCAACGAATCCACCCGACACAAAAATATTTGGAATTAAAACCATTTAAGGCACCATGCTCATGCTATTGTTTGATCATGACTTAAAACTCCCGGGAAAAGCCATTACTTTTATTTTGATTCAATGAATCTCCAACAGAATAGTCGTTCCTAAATGTTTCATTGATGCGGAAGGCGAATAGTTTGAGCAAATCAATAATAGTGTGACATAAAAAATGATTCAAAAATTTTAATTAAAGCCAAAACTTGCAGTTTTTACTTGCCTTTGAGTTTTAACATACATGGGGCAAGTGGGACATATTTGAACAACATTTTCGATAGAACAATTTTAACTGCTTTTAGATATTTGTCTAGTGAAAAATAACTATGCCATTCATATATCATATGGATCTGAATCAGATGTGGTTTGATATCGTTGGTTTCGTTGTTAAAAAGTATTTTACAGTTCATTAATAGATGTTTATTTTACATTCTTTAAATTATCTCCCGAATGAAAAAGAGCAATGGTTATAACTATACGATTTATTTCCGTTTACAGTGCAAATAATTCATTTATTCTGCAATAGGTTAGCAGGTTTTGTTTCGTGTTTTGTTTAAAAATAATTTTGCATCAGATTTACAGATTTTCAGATAAACAAAGTGCTTAACATATAAATTGGCAATTTCGTTCTATTACAAATTTAGAACACTGCGCATTGCCTGAATGAAAACTTTTCTTTTGAAGCATCTTAATTTATGTAATAGTTCGTGTTCTAAACAGGGAGATATTATTTCGAATGGTGAATAAAGATTTACTTATCCTTTCCACTTTAAACATTTGGTACAAAAGTAAGCTAATAGAAAGCAAGACAAGAGACAATTAAACAGTGAGTCGGTTGTTGTCTTGTTTTCATTATAACATTATAATCCCTTTCTTGTTGCTAAAACACAAGTCCGACAAACAACCAACCTCCATCCATGATCTGAAAATACTACGACTCAGAAATAATATTAACATTATAAATTCCTTTAATTAGTTTCATTTGATAGTATAAAGCAGAATAGGTCCCACTTGCCCCGTTTGAAGGGGTAAGTGGGTCCTACAGGTAAATTTGTTTCTTGCACTACCAATATTTTTTGTAAATGAATAAACGGCTTCCAACACGTCTACACTTCAACAACGGAAGCATATAATGATGTATCCGTGGTTAATGTTCTGAAATACCCTGTTTTCTAAGTATGCGTTAACAATTTCGCTGAACTAGCGTTTGTTTAGGTCCCACTTGCCCCGGGGTACCTTACCTACTTTTATAAATTATTCAAAATTTCAATAATGCAATTATTACAGATAAGCTATCATAGACAGTGTATTAGAATGACTATAAAAATGTAAATTTTACTTACACGATTCCAAGATGAGCGAAAATTTTTGAACATTTTTCGTAGCCGTCTTCCTTAAAACTGACGTACAATTTTTTTCTTCAGATTTCCCGAAGTAATGCACGTATCATTGGGCGACTACGTTATCAAAATAGATTTTATCAAATCGTTGGTAGATGTTCGATCGTAGCGTTACCGTTGGATGGATTTATGTTGCTAGTGTCGTGACTACTACACTGACTGACAACTTCAAAAATAATGGTTATTTGGAAAAGTTCGACTTCTAAAAATGTTAACTGCCTGCTGCACCAAAAGTCATAGAAGTTTTTAATTACCGATGCATTAAACATCACTTCACATTAAGCACTTGGAACAAAAAGACTCGAGAACCTGTTTTTCTGCCAAAAACAATCAAATTTCATCAAAATGTGATCCAAATTTTATCGAAGGGGAATCCCTGAGGAAATTTCAGGGGGAGTTCATGGGGAATCCCTAGGAGAATTTCAGGATGAATCCCGGGGAGAATTCAGGGCTTAATCCTTGGAGGTGTTTTAAGGTGACTTGCGGTGGCACTCCAATCTCTCTGTAGTTGTACCATAAAAATCATCAACTCAATAATAGTAGTCGTGAGAAACTTGACACAGACAAACTTGAGGCAGACAAAAATAAACCCTTTTTTGTTAACATCCGATCACCGTAAACATTGCATTAATGTGATCGATTTCAGTCTGACTTGCACTCAGAATTACTCAATACGGTTTAACTATGTCATTAACTATCGAAATGTGTCCGAAAATCAACAGATTTGCTTTGATTTACGTTGATATTTATGTGTTATGTTTCTATTATGCTAGCTGTTTATGTTCACATCTTGCGACATTGTTGCCAGGTCTTCAAACACACAAATATCATAATTGAAATTTACTGCGTTTTCTCTTTCATTTTCAAGACGTTCCAAAGTAGAATAATAATGATATAATTACGACATTAGTAGATAACAGGTTGGAGGGAGATTTATTATTTTTTCGATATTTTACATGTTTTCACTATGATTTCACAGTGTTTTATGTTGACAGCACTGTCTGCTGCGATAGGGAATGATCAATGACTGCTTGCATACGACGCTGCCGACGACGAGCAACCGACGACGTCGTTGGCATGGGCGGTGGGAAGAGGAAATTTTTTCACTTGGTTTTATTTTCATTGAATCGACGCCAAATGTGCACTAAATGATTCGATTATTTTGTCAATAAGTAGGTTTAGGTTCAAACTTAGTTCTGATACTTTTTCTAGTGAAAAGATAATTATGTGTAACGGAAATAAGCTGCTTAGTACTAATCGGAGTGAGAAGGTGGGTAATTGTAAGAATGTGTTGGTGAGCCGCAAGGTAGCCATTCTGAATGACACCGTAAGAGGCCTTAAGGGGAATCCCTTAGGGAATTCCAGGAAAAATTCCTGGGGGTTAAATTGGTGGAATTCCAGGGGAAATCCCTAGGAGCATATCAGGGGAAATCGCTGAAAGAATTCTAGGGATAAATCCTTGGAGAATCCCTCGTGGATTCCAGAGGGAAGTCCAGGGGGAATCCTTGGGGGTATTTCAGGGTGAGTTTCAATATTGCTTACATGAAAAAGTTGGATGTGAAATTAAAGGCTATTGCGTTCAAATATTTACATGGCGTGTAATTTTCAGAATTTTTAACTGTACGGGGGAAATTCCATGGGTGCATCCTGGAGGAATACCACGAGGACTCCCTTGGAAAATTACAGGAGCAATCCCTGAGGAAATTCGGGTAAGTATCCTTGGAGGAATTTTACAATGAATTCCTGGGAGAACTCCAAGGGGAAATGCTGGAGGAATTCCAGGGGAATCTCTGGGGGAATTCAGGGATGAATCCTTGGAGAAATTCCTGGTGGAATGCCTGCACTAAGAAATTTCTTCATATTTGCAATTTGAATCCACACATCAATGCACTTATATTAGAGACCACACATACATTTTATTTGATTGAAGATTCTATTTGTTCTTCGCCTGGAGAGTGGTTATGTGTGCACTAATAAACATCATGAGTTAAATTAATGGATTTTTGGAAATAAAAATATGTGAAATTTTTGCAGTGTAGGGTAATTTTAAGGGGAGCTCCTGGGGGATTCGCTGGAGAATTCCATGGGAAATCCCTGGTAGAGTTCCAGGGGGAATCTGTTGGAGTAAAATTGGCGGAATTCCAAGGAGAATCCCTAGGGGCATTTTATGGGGAATCCTTGAAAGAATTCTATGCATAGCCTCTGCTGAAATCCCTTGGGAATTCCAGAGCGAATTCCACGGGGAATACCAGGGGGAATCCCTGAGGGTACTCCAAGGGGAATCCCTGAGGTTACTCCAAGGAGAATCCTTGAGGAAGTCCAGGAGTAGACTCTGGGGGAATGCAATTTATAATACATTTCATGCATCAATGTAGAGAGTTTTGTAAGTCAATTATGAACTGCTAAATTAAGTATTATGATCCGGAATTCCAAGGGCTGTCCTTGGAGGAATTCCAGAAATAATTCCGATGAAATTTAGGGAAGAATCTTTGGGGGAATTTTAGGAGGAACCCCTTGGGGTACTCCAGGGGGTTATATATCCAATCCAATAATTAAATATTGCTTAGGATTCTGACAGATGGTAAACTTATTTTAATAAAAAAAATCATGCTAGTATAGTAAAAATCCACCTAGCGGCGTGATGCCTTTCTCTTGCATCATAAAATGTATTGAAAAAATCATATAAGTAAGGTCAAAAAACCACTTTAGGGCTCTAGATTGCATTTTTTTCATTTTTCATGTTTTTGCATTATTTAATATGCACTGCTACTAGTTTTGTAAAAAAAATGTTTTTAGGATTTAGATTTTTTTTTGTCAGGGTGACAATGATTTTCTAATAATTTCGAAATGCAATGTCTGATTGCTTAAATTTTCAACAGCAAACAATGGGACCACAGTCCCCGTCGAATGCAACTTGTTGCGGATAATGCTAAATGTCTACAAATACATACACACTCATACAGACATCACCTCAGTTCGTTGAGCTGGTTCGATCGGTACATAACACTATATGTCTCTCGGCCTTCTATCAAAAGTTCTCCTTTGGAGTAATCCTATAGCCTTTCGGTACAACTTTGTTGTACGAGAATGGCAAAAATATGTTTCAGACAAAAATACGGATTTCCGTAATTCTAAACTGAAACTCCGAATTCACACACTAAGTATGTTCCACTGTAAAAAATCCAGTAAATTACTAATCTTATCGAAACGAAACTGTAAAAGCTAAGTGATTCGATGATTCGAACCGAATCGCCCAGCTCTAGTTGACCAGTGCAACGAATTGTCACCTGCAGACGGTCTCATCTTTGAAAAGCACAACTCGTGTAGTGGGTGGGAATGATTAATAGCAAAGCTTAACGATAATTATTAGTTGAGAATCATTTGCAAGTTATGCATCGTTATTGCGTTTCTTTGCAATAGACTGAAGCAATGTGTATGTCCAATTAAAATATTTTTACAATACGAAATGAATTGTTCTGTTTGAAAATATTTTTAGCATTATCTCACCTTAAACCTCATCATTTTAAAACTGAAGATGGATTTGTGTTACCATCGCAACTTAGATATGTAACTAGAAAAAGAATGTTTTTATCGAAATACAGTGCGAGAATTAGTTTGCTGACCCTTCGGGTGAGGAAGAGCTACGCTGTTTCAAACAATGATTATATGTCTTACCTGAACATCGGTTGGTCTGTGACTGAAATACTCATCATTTGAGACACATAATCACTTTATTACATAGACTTAAGTTCCGAAGAAACAAAAAAGTTGAACACTTGCAGGATAGAGGAAAGGGAGCAAAACTTTGACAACCATTAGCATACTTTACATAACAACCTAAGTCCTACGAATCAATTATGAGCGGTGAGAATCGTGAATAAGTAATGACCGACTAAAGTCCTGCTTAACAAAACGTTAACTGCCGACAATGTGGCTTCCATCACTAGTTTGGAAAGATATGAAACCCCTTTTCTTTTCAACTTCATTCATTTTCCTAACTTGGAAAATGTTTTTACAAGGCACATTTTTGGCCTTACAGTAGTAGTCACTTTTTCGGTTCTACTTCAAAGCTACAATTTGATACCAAACTGTCTTGTTTCAGTTTGAAGCTAGTCGTTTACACTAGAACTTTGAAAAACCTTAATTTGATCCTAGCGTCCGAATTGCTGACCGGTCAGAAATGACGAAACGGTCCAATCCGGGAGAGCTGCGCTTAAACTCATCACTTGAAACATTAACGAGTAGGAAACAAGGATTATCCTCAACACTCTCCCAGAACACGATCTTCTGAGGCCCACCGTCTGGCTGATATCAAAACACTTCACGAGCGATTCAGGGCCCGTTGCTCAGCTTACAAAACTTAACAATAAATCAGTTCAAGACAAAATTTTCAAAACGACTTATCTGCTTTTGTAAACAAAGATTCAAACGACGATTTGACGAATCTGATAGCTCTCCCACGCAAACCAACACCATCAACAGGTAGCGGAAACCTTCACCTACCTATTGGTGGTGTTGGTTTGCGTGGGAGAGCTATCAGATTCGTCAAATCGTCGTTTGAATCTTTGTTTACAAAAGCAGATATGGGAAGGGGGGGCAATATGCCCTAGCTAAGCAAACACTGCTCTATTGTCTTATTTGTAACGCTATTCATGGGTATTTTTACATTATGCATCAGTTAATCAAGATAGCTAGTTGATGCCATTCAAAAATTGTCAAAAATCTCAATCATATTGATAATATTCACATTTCAAAAAAGTGGTGATATTTTGTTGCCGGAAAACTCATGAGGCAAAACGCCTTTCAGCTGGCGGCTCCTAGGGAACAAAGTACCACGCGTCGGCGAATCAGCATTCTAGTATGGATAGTCCGTGGAGACGCAAGTACTTTGTAGGTTATTGCCACTAGGGCGTTTTGCCTCACCATAATGTTAGATGTTTCTTTAAAATATGGAAATTTTCGGTTTTTCCGACCTTCCCATGCACTATTTTGAAACTTTCTTTGCCTATACTACATAATTTTAGATCTAGTTTTGTTACGGGCATATTAATGACGGTAAATATGAGGGAAACCACAAAAGGCGTTTTGCCAGGGGGGGGGGATGTGCGTTTTGGGGCCTCGTCCCCTAAGTCGTTTTGAAAATTTTGTTTTGAGTTAGCAGCGGCCGGGTGAGGTGCGACGAAGACCCCTCTCGATGGCTCATCCTTGCCGTTGGCAGCCACAACAAGGTTTTTCAGAGTTTCCCTCGCTGCTACCAAAATGATGATACTATTCTGCAGCACCTGGGCTGAGGATCCGATCAAGTCCCCTCCAATTCTCAATTAATGGTAGTAGCAAGACTTCTTGCTACCACCATCTAAGTGACATCGATTGAAAAAAGCTTTGTCGGCCAACAATTGGGTCCAGTTTTCAATCGCGACAGTTAATAAATCGCCAAGGGCGCCAGGGCTTTGGGGGGGGGGGAGGGGGTGCCGAAATCGAGACAAATCTCATCATGGTTTTTTATGCAGTTGGATAAAATCTATCATTTTCTGCAAGCAAACTATTCGAAGTTCAAAAACGGACCATAACGATCGCAATGCCAATGCTCTTCAAAGTTGAATTTTATTAAAGTCCAGTAGTTCTTTCAAACCACCCACCAAGGTCAAATGACGATATTTTAGAAATGTTCTGGTCTTTTTATTAATCCTTACTTTCTACTTATTGGAACACATGTAGGTTATAGAGGCTTAAGGAATTCATGAAACAAACATTTATTGGATACACCACGCAAAAAAAAATAGTTTGGTCGTCGCCGTCAGCATCAGCACCTCTCAAGTGGAGCTTTCTCGCATTGCTTGTTTCGCTAAGCTGGCGTCTGTGGCGGTCGTAGCAGCAGCGTGGACATTTCTGTAATGGTGGCTTGGTTCATCGATCGACAATCATCAGTGGAAACTGCTCTCAAACCACAATTTTCTTTTAAATCCAAATTATCTGCTGTTAGTGCTAGTGATTCAAAAGTGTTAGTGATTCAAAATTAATCGGTTCTTCTTAGGACCAACATTCTATACAAGGGAAGGTTGAGCAGATATGAATTTTGTTCAAAGTGCATACTGTTCGCTTGATGACGGCAGAAAGTTGCCGTCCATAGCAGCATCACAAGCGCGTGTTGGAGGGAGATGCTGCAAAAATTTATTCGTATGGATGACATCAGTAGCAGCGCAGCAACGTGAAATTTGATCTCTATATTCTGATTTTGTTTTGTTGCTGTGACTGACCTGAAAGGGGCATTACGGAAAAAAAATTCGGTTCTTTTCATAACCACAATTTTAAAGAGAAGGTTAAGCCGAGACAAATTTTCTCAAAAGTGCAATTCATAGTCCCTTATTGACGGCAGTTTTCATCGGAATCAGAATCATAAACGCGCGTCAGAGCGCGAGGCTACAAAAAAATATTCGCATGCAGAAATGTACTCCACTGCTGTCATGACCGTCACAGACTAGCGAAACAAGCAACCGATAGTCTAAATGTTACGAACGAAATGGCTCGCGCGCGGGATCATGTGCAACCAAAGCACTCACCAAAGGGCGGGGCTAGAGGGTTTACGTTATTGTCTACAGGTAAGCTGCTTTCCGCGTGCGCGAACTATTTCGTTCGCAACATTCGGACCAAGATTTTTTTATGTACAGGTTATCCGACTTGTCAATATCCCCAACTCAGCCATCTTGGATTTTTGTATGGAATTTATGCTCGTTTGTTTACGTTTTGCACTGAAAATTTATGTTTCCCCCCCGCGCTGGTTATTCCCATCTACTGACGAAGTCGGATAACCTGTATACATAAAAAAAAATCTTGATTCGGACTATTGATGGCTTGTTTCGCTACGATGGCGTCTATGGCGATCATGGCAGCAGCGAGGTATTTCTGCATGCAAATAAATTGTTGCAGCCTGTGCTCTAACGCGCGCTCATGATTCGGCTTCGGATGGTAACTTTCTCCGGTTGCCAAGTGATTAATTTTCACTTTGAACCAAATTCGTCCAGGCTTTTATCCTTCCATTGTGTAGAATGTGATGTTGGTCCTAATAAGAGTCGATTAATTTCCAATAATGCGCCTTCTGAATCACTAGCAGCAATTACTCGATAGTCCAACGCGTGCTTGTGATTCTGCTGTTGAAGTCCGATGACATACTGACGCGTCTAAGCACTCGTGAAGCAGAATATCAGCAATAGGATTTTTTTTGTATTGGACGCGTTCACGCACGCAAACGCGTCCGTATGTCATCGGCCGAAGTCCAATTTCTGCTGTCGTCAAGCGATGATGATTTGCACTTTGATGAACATTTGTTTCGGCTCAAACTTTTCTACTGCTTCAAAATTGAGGATTTGAAAAGAACCGTTTTATTTTTAATAATGCGGCACCCCAATTCACTGCAACAAAACATGCAGAAACCACAGCCATCGATCATGAGACCGCTACCAACGCCATCGTTCTGTCCGCTCTCCGTTTTCCCGCTCGCCGTGACCGCTAACCGTGGATCCTCGAACAGTCGAGTTAAGTACGAGCACTGAAGACGGCCTCACAGTTGAGGTCAAAATACGTATCGGCAAAGATAACAAAACGTAGTGGAATTAAATGGAAAGTACGAAACCCAAGCAACACACTTTTTATAGATTAGTCTCTGTGACTCACAAATCTAGTCACATAAAAGTTGCTGCAACCAAATCAGTCAGGGGCCCCACACACGCTCCGATGTGTTGTGCAACTTTGGCTCCGCCCCCAGGAAATTTAGTTGAGTCGGAGTGAAGTCAGATCGTCTGTGGGCAAGCTGTACGACTGTCGGATGGACGGTTTAAAAGTTGCAAAGTTGGTCGGATGAAATCAAAACAGTTTGATTTTGCTCCGACTTGTGGTGGGTGGAGTCAAATGTTGTGCAACCAAGTTGTATTGTGTGTGGCGTTGTTGTACAACACTGTTGCTTTTAATTCTTCTGGTGGAACATCCAGGAGCAGAAAGTGATTTTTGCGGTAATAAAGGAAATAAGATAATATGCGATAGTAATAATAATAACAATAAGATAATATTAGACCTGGTCGTCGCCGCCGTATGAAAATTGACCCCGCCGCTTGGCCACTATGCCCCTTGTTATACAGCGTATGCTCGGTCAAACATATTTTGTTCTAAAACCGACTGACAATTTAATTATTCAAAAATGTTTCACATTTTGCTTCGGGAATTTATGGAAATGCTCCTATAGCGCCAGTTATAGATATTCCTTCAAGAATTTCAGAGTCAGAGATTTTATGAAAAATTCCATATGAACTTCATTTGAAAAAACCTCCACTATCTGGAAATATCTGGAGATTTTTTTTTAAATTTTCGGTGGGAGTTGGAGAAGTAATTTAAAAAGAGTGAACTATTGAGAAATCGACTGTTTATTTTTATTTCGATTTTAAGGACGGCTACGCAGTCTTGAATTATTGAAACAAGATGTTTATTTATCCGACGTTTCGACACGGGGATGGTGTCTTCATCAGGGGAAAAATACGGTATTTGTTCCTAGTCTATTGTTTAGTCTAACATTAACTGTCTGGTACGGATTTTTCTGGTACATAACTTCGAGAACACACAATTTCAAAAACATTGACACTAACAGATAACGCGAATTTTCTTTCGGATACCGCCTCATTGCAAACGGTATCCGAAAGAAAATTCGCGTTATCTGTTAGTGTCAATGTAACAAACTCCTAAAATCGATTTAAAAAGAGTTTTAGGGGATTTTCTGGAGAAACTCCAGTGAGAACTTTTATAGAACTTCTCAGAGGCATTGATTGCGGGAGCGAGGGTGCCCATCTTAAAGATCTGTGGAAGTTATCGGAGAAAATCACGCTTGAAATTTTGAAGCAACTTTTGGTAGAATTCATTGACAGATTCTCAGAAAAATTTCTAAAGAAATTTTGAAGGATTTCCTATGAAAAATCCACAAATTGGAAGTAAAAAAACTTTCGAAAAAAAATCAGAAGGAATACATTCAGGACTTTTGAAACGAACTCAAGGAGGACCTTCCGGAAGAATTCAAAAAGGAATACATGGATGAACTCCTAGAGGAACTTCCGAAGTAATCTTTTAAGGAACCTCCGAAGCAATTCTCTGAGGAAATTCCAGAGGAATACCTGAAGGAATTCCAGGAAGCGCTTTTTGTGGAATTCCTGTAGGAACTTCCGGAGCTTGCGAAGGAATTCCTAGAGGAACTTTCTGAGGAAATCCTGGATAAACTTCCGAAGGAATTTCGGGAGGATTTTTATGTGGAATCTCTGGAGCAACGTCTGGAGCAACCCGTAAGCGAAATTCCGGAGGAATTCCTGGAGGAACTTCGTGAAGGAATTTCCGGAGTAATTCTGGTAGGAATTTCCCATGAAACTCCGGGAGGAACTTCCGATTGAATTCCGGGTTGAACTTCCGGAGCAATTCCTGGAGAAGCTTGCTGAGGAATTCCGGGAGGAACCTTTTGAGAATTTCCGGAGGATTTCCTGGAGGATTTTCCGGAGGAACTGCGGGAGTAACTTCCGGGTGAACTTCGAGAGGAATTTCCGAAAGAACTCTGGGAGGATCATCTGGAGGAATTCTGGGAGGAACTTCCGCAGGAATTCTGGAAGAAACTTTCGGTTGAATTCCGGGAGAAACTTCCTAAAGAATTCAGGGAGGAACTTCCGCAGGAACTCCAGGAGGAACTTCCGCAGGAATTCCAGGAGGAACTTCCGGTTAAATTCCAGGTGGAGCTTCCAGAGCAATTCTTGGAGGTAGAATTCCGGAGTAATTTCGGCAAGAACTTGCGGATAAATTCTGGGTGGAACTGCCAGAGGAATCCCGGGATGAACTTCCAGAGGAATGCCGGGAAAAACTTCTGAAGGAATCCCAAAAAGGACTTCCGTCGAAGGCATTCCTGGAGGAACTTCCGGAGCAATTACGAGAGGAACTTAAGGAGGAACTCCGGGAGGAGCTTCCAGATAAATTCTGTGAGGAACTTATGGAGGAATTCAGGGAAAGCTTCCGGAGGAATTCCGGGAAGAATTTTCGGAAGGAACTTCCGGAGGAATTCCGGAAGAAACTTCCTGACGGAACTTTTGGACAAATTCCAGAATAAACTTCCGGAGGAACTCTGGGAGATACTTTCGTAAGAACTTCCGGGGGAATTCCAGGAGGAACTTCCGAAGAAATTCCGGGAGGAGCATTCGGAGGAATTCCTGTATGCAATCGCACAATCAAATACAATTCCAACTCTAAACAAATTTCAATCGCATTCCAATCCATCATCACTAAAATTCCAATAACATGCCATTCACGTTCCAATAAAATTCAATTCAATCCACAACCAATCTAATTCTAATACCATTCCAATTCAAATCCAATCTAATTGCACTCCAATCCAATTCCATTCCAATTCAATTCATCCAATTCAGTATTCGTGAAAAAGCACCAAACACATCAGCATATACAGAAAGAAAATGACTAAATATTATGTTTGTTGGAGTTTTGGTTGTACCAACTGTTCGTCAGACGGTTGTACAAACTGAATTAGTCGCACAAACTTGGGGGCGGAGTCAAAGTTGTACAAGATTTCGGAGCATGTGTGGGTCCCTCAGAATTGTGCTGCTCGTCTTATGCAACGTACACACCAGTCAAGCAGTTTGACGAACATTGACTCCGCCCCCAAGAAAACGCTTCGGTTGCTGCTTTGTTTGAACGTGTGTGAAGTTGTTCGAACAACCAATTGACAGTTGGCGGCTCGGTTGGAAAAAATTAAAACGGTTTGATTTTGGTTTGAGTTGTCGGGGGTGGAGTCAAGGTTCGCCGAACATGTTTGAGCATTTGTAGTGAAGTTGCACAAACCCCCATATATTTTTTGATGGTTGGTGCTCAAGTTGGCGTTTCGGTCGTTCGTGTGTGATATTGTTGGTCGAATAAATTGATTGTTCGTGACTTGGTTCGTGACGCTGTTGTTACAACTTGATGGATGTCTGAACAAACGAGAGGTGGAGTCAATGTTGGTCAAACTGCTTGACCGTGTGTACGTTCCATTAGAGTTGAATACATTCCACTAAAAAGAGCTTAAAATATTTTGTCTCACATCTAAAAGCCTGATATTCGGATTGTATTATCGACAACATCGTTGAATCATTTCAAAACCAGACAAATATTCCAAAGCACTTTTAAACTACCATCAACCATCAATCTAAATGCAAATCACAACAATCACTTGTCCGGAACTAAGAACAGCCGATTTGCCCAGGCGTGTATGTAGAACCGCATGACCAACTAATAATAGCACCGGGCGGGGGTAGTGGACAGATCCAGCAACAATTTACATCCGAGAGGACTTCCCCGTCATAAACTGTGTTGGTCCCAGCTTTCCAAAAGGGGTTCGAGGGAAACCAATTTACCACCAGGTTGCGCGAATCTGTCACTCGGAATCGTCCGAATAAATCTAGCTCCCTCTCATTTGTGATTAATGGGATGCGATAAAGGCAATGCCCCGAGCAGGCAACATAACAGCAGCTGGTGGATGCTGAAGCAGCAGATCCTAATGGCCATCCAATTTCATAGTTCATAACTAGCTACTAAATGCATTTCCCGTCCTGCGTCACGTTGCCAACTCACTCCGGATGTACGAACTTCACGTTGTTGTCATTAATTTCATCCAAGATACGTTGCTAAGCTTTCATCGCAATCCGAGCGAAGTGGAAACCGATGCGATGGCTGATAAGGTGTGATGTTTTATTAATTGTTGATGAATATTGAACGAGCTAATGCACCTGTAGCATCCCTCATCGATGGGTAAACGGGAGGTGAAACTAAAATTGCCATTTGATCCCGTGGGCAATCTCGTAAATTAAAGGTGCGCGATAAGCATTAAAACGGCTCGAGACTCTTTGTTTCATGCAAGCGAGATCAGAGGTCAATTATGTTGCGTTCCACATTGGCATTGACATTGGAGTTCTGTGTGGAGTACTCACTCGCGATCGTAGAAAACGTTCGATCCAATAAGCGTGTTGTTCTCAAATCTCCGGCCTGTCTCCTCATAGACTTTAATCTTGAGTTTTGGGGCTGGAAATCTTATGTCTGGCGAACGCATGTAGGGTAAGACGGTAAAATATGCACCCCTTAAGGAAATACTCAATTAACTTTATTGCTTTTAACGCAATTTATGCAAACTTTGTGTTATTTGAAGGTTGATAAGTCTTAAATGCATTGCCTGTTACTTGTCATATGAAAATATTACAGAGAACACTTTATAAAGCTTTTTTGAAAAGTCTTAAAAAACTGGGTTTCAACAAGTGCTGGGGCAAAACGTCCCTTTTTAATAATTTTAATGTCATTAAAAACAGCGTAAGTGCATTAAAGCAAGTTTGAATTACATTACTGTTGGCTTAACAAATGGATTTTGACTTTTGAGTGATTCAAATATGCGTCCAATTTGGAAATCTCGGACTCATTCAGTAGCCGTTAAGTTGCGAAGGCCGACGGAGGTCCTTCGTAGCTTACATGGTTAGAAGCACCAGACTAGCGTACTGAGGGTCATGGGTTCGAGTCTCATCGAAGGAAACTGGTAACCTCCGATACATTTTTCAAATCATATTCTTCCACATATTGTACATATTTACATCTAGGTTTTTAGAACATGGTAAATTAATGTCCGGGTCCAATACCCGGAAATTAGGTTATTAACCCTTATGTGCCCTGTTGGGTAACCGGGCACCTTTTCGGAATTCAATTCACGATATCTGAATGATTTTTCATGGCAAGACGTTGAAACTCTGTCAGATTCACAATAATGACGAATGAAATCGATTGTAGGGGTTAACGGAAATTTTGATCGAGGAGGGCTGGAGGAAGGGGTTCAGACTTTGTTCACCCTATGAATGGCCAGCAGGGTACTGAAATGCTAGTATCTTATGCAATTTTCAACCAATTTCAACAGTGTTGGGCTCATTTGATTTCGAATTTTCTTCTTTTATCGTGCTGTTGTTGGGTTCGATCGGTCTAGTCACGATGATGTCCGAGAAATCCGGATTTCCAAGGACATGTGCTGATTTGATTTTGGTACCAAACTTCTTGAAATTTCCTCAGCAGGTTGATGTTATGATTACATTCGACCCATCAGACGTGTAAACGTTCGAGTGGCCATTTCAAAACAGGTTTCCAAAAGGGTCGAGAGAGGTATCGAACTTCAAAAAATTGCATCACCAGATTGATTCTTACTGGTTTAGGGCCACCACACGTATTGCCCTCAGAGGTTCCCCGTGGGGGAAACAGTTTTCATTAGATTCCTAGCATAATGAGTATCATTTATTTATTTTATTTTCTAAGACAACGGCCGGAGTGGCCTGTGCTGTATATAAGAGTCTGCTCTATTCAGCTCGGTCCATGGCTGCACGTCGCTGTGAATCGTCCTCCACGTGATCGATCCACCTTCCTCGCTGTGCACCTCGCCTTCTTGTGCCCGTCGGAACAGGTTCCCAGAAGGGTCGAGAGAGATCATAAGCATTTTTCAATGGAACCCCAACAGGGCCTTATTTCTCATATTATTTTTTTTTCTCTATCTTACCACTCATAAATCTCTGTGACCCCATTGGTCTTCCGGAAGCTCTGGAACACCCGGAGGATTTGTCGATTCTTCCCATTTGCTACAGTAATATACGACTATTTCTAATTACTTACTCATTGACCCCAGATGGCCACTAACAGGTCCTCCGGGAGGTCCTTTGGGATAATCGGAGCAGTGTTCATTTTTTGAATAGCAATATGAGGGCAAAATCATTCCGAAGGATCACCAATTGATCCCAGAAAACCAGCAAACCAGTGGTCCTACGGAAGCTCCGGATTATCCAAACAATGGAATGCCGATTTCGATAATTTGTGACAAAGTTACGACTTTTTAGAAATTGACGAATCCGTAGCCATGAGCGAGCAAAATCAATACAAGGGCTCATTCATTTTGGATGGCCACTTATTGATTCTTTGAAAGTTGTGGAACATCCGGAGAAATGGTCAGTTGAACAAGACGAATTTTGAAGAAACGATTTTAATAAATCGATTGTTGACTTAATGTGAGAGCAAAATCAAAGTACAGAATACTCATTGACTCCGGATGGTCAATAAGTGTCCCTCTAGAAGTTTCATAACATCCGGACATGTGGAAAATTGTGAAATTCCGTCCCACATAATCACGACTTCAAAGATACCTTATTGTTGCATTGTGAGAGCAAAATCATTGCAGGGACAACAAATTGAACCCGAGTAGGCGTCAAGCAGTTCAAGGAAGTTCCTGAGCAACCGGAGTAGTGATTAAAAACTTTTATACACCATTTTCTCTAGAAACGTGAGAGCCAAATTCCACTAATTGGTCCTCCAGAAACTCCGGAACATCCAGAGTAAAAGACAAATTTTGGGTGCGTCGCAACGGGTGCTGTGTCTAGGTTTCGTGACATGTAGTTTTAAATCACCTGACAATGAAAAATATAAGATTCAGTTTATGTCATGTGTCATGTGTTTATGTCATTGACTCTGGGAGGCCACTAAACGGTGCTTTAGAATTTCACTATAGAAAGAAAGATTTTTTTAACGTACTAGAAAACTGTGAGATTTTATAAGTAACATATTGAAATAGAAACGAAGAAACAGATTAGACAAGCCAGTTTCTCCATCGAGTGAGAGATAGGAACTTCCGGAAGAATTCCTGGTGGAGCTCCCGCAGAAATTCTTGGATGAACTCTCGAAGGAACTCCTGGAGGACCTCTCAGAGGATTTCTTGAAGGAATTCCTGGAGGAACTTTCAGATGAAATCCTGGATGAACTTTCAGGGGAAATTCTGGAGGAATTCCTGGAGGAACTCCTGGAGAAATTCCTGGAGAAACTCAAGGAGGAATTCCTGGAGGAACTAGCGGAAAAATTTCTGGAGGAGCTCCCGGAAGAACTCTTGGAGGATCTCCCGGAAGAATTCCTGGAGGAACTTCCGGAAGAATTCTTGGAGGAACTCCAGGAGGAATTCTTGGAGGAACTCCCGGAGGAATTCTTGGAGGAACTCCCGAAGGAAATTCTGTAAGAGCTCCCATAGGAATTTCTGGAGGATCTTCCGGAGGATTTTCTGGAGGAACTTCCCGAGGAATTCCTGGAGGAACTTCCAGAGGAAATCCTGTAGGAATTCCTGCTGGAACTTGGGGAGGAATTCCTGGATAAACTCCCGAAAGAATTCCTGGAGAACCTCCCAGAGGATTTCTAGAAGAAACTTCCGGAGAAATTCCTGGAGGAACTTCTAGAGGAAATCCTGGAGGAACTCCTGCTAGAATTTCTGCAGGAACTCCTGGAGGAATTCCTGGAAGAACTCCCGCAGAAATTCTTGGATGAACTCTCAGGAACTCCTGGAGGACCTCTCAGAGGATTTCTTGAAAGAATTTCCGGAGGAATTCCTGGAGGAACTTTCAGAGGAAATCCTGGGGGAACTTTCAGAGGAAATTCTGGAGGAACTCCCGCAAAAAATTCTGGAGGAACTCCTGGAGAAACTCAAGGAGGAATTCCTGGAGGAACTACCGGAAAAAAATCTGGAGGAACTCCCGGAAGAACTCTTGGAAGATCTCCCGGAGGAATTCCTGGAGAAACTTCCGGTGGAATTCTTATGGGAACTCCCGGAGGAATTCGTGAAGGAACTCCAAGAGGAAATCTTGGAGGAACTTCCGGAGGAATTCCTGGAGGAACTCCAGGAAAAATTCTTGGAAGAACTCCCGGAGGAATTCTTGGAGGAACTCCTGTGGGAAATCCTGTAAGAACTCCCATAGGATTTTCTGGAGGATCTTCCGGAGTATTTTCTTGAGGAACTTCCAGAGGGATTCCTGGAGGAACTTTCAGAGGAAATCCTGCAGGAACTTCCGGAGGAATTCCTTCTGGAACTTAGGAAGGAATTCCTGGATAAACTCCCGGAGGAATTCCTGGACAACCTCCCAGAGGATTTCTTGAAGGAACTTCCGGAGAAATTCCTGGAGGAACTTCCAGAGGAAATCCTCGAGGAACTACCGGAAGAATTTCTGCAGGAACTCCTGGAGGAACTCCCAAAGGAATTTCTAGAGGAATTAACGGAGGAAAACCTGGAGGAACTCCCGGAGGAATTCCTTGAGGAACTTAGGGAGGAATTCCTGGGTGAACTCGCGAAGAAATTCGTGGAGAAACACCCAGAGGAATTCTTGGAGGAGCTCGCGACCGTTGTTTTTACTAGCGAACAAAATACTGCCATACTTTTGTCCTTGCTCTGTCCATACTCGCGAACAAAGTAAGCACCAGAAAAATTCAAGCAGCAGGCGAAATTACACTCTTTTCTTACTCGTGAAGTGTAACCGTCGGTTCCATTCGTTACTTGTGGCTCCACCACAATCCCAAATCAATCCATCCTAGAACTAGATACCCCCGAGTCAAATATGAATACACTATCATTAAATGAGACAGTTGGCACTCACGCAGTGATCTAATGCCTGTTTCACTCTCACGGCCATCCGTCATGCTGCAGTGACAGGTCAGTGTCGAGCAGTTTGAGCAGAGGCAATACATACACAGCCCTGCACAATGCTCGGATTCGTCAAATTTCACGACATAAATCGATAACTCGAAAACCCTCAGAGTTTAGACCAAATTTGCGAAAATCAGAGATACGGTATATGCGTTTCCCATGGAATAGCTGATTTTTCATACAAAAATTAATATGATTATCAAACAAAAGTAGACAAAGATGTAATATCATGGAGTTGATGGGCCTGAATGTATACTTTCAGAATACGATTGAAATTTTTGCTAATATTTGCTACTCGCTGTAGTAGAATGCTAAAAAAATATCACTTTTTTTATGAAAAAACGCTTATAATATGCTTGAAAATGAAGCTATCAACCATCTTATGTAACCAAAAGATGTGCTATCCAAAGACCGTGGAGCGATGCTAAGACAGTTTTTGAAAATATTTGGTATTGATGAAAGTGGAAGCTAAAAACTATTTTTTTCGGGACCACCCTATCTAAATTTAGTAATTTTGTCATAAAACACTACCTATATGAGATAAAATAAATGTTTATTAAGCAAAAATGCTTAGAATTAAATTATCTACAGCTTTGTAGAATATTATGATCCCCTAATTAAAAAGATAAAAAAAAAAAAAAAAAAAAAAATCACAAAATGACCACCCCAATAGCAATTTACAAAAAAAAATATCTTTTCTTGCAGATGATTTCTTCTGAAGACGTCAAAGCTCTAGCACTGATAGTTTTCGAGTTATCGATTTATGTCGTGTGATTTGACGAATCCGACCATTGTGCCCTGTTGTATTCGCTTCGAGCCCACAGGTGGAGCGCATGTGCTATGCTGTACAGGTTGTAAAAGCAGAATGCGAACAACATTATTAATTTGAGTCGGGTTTTCCTATAAAAAGCCCGACAATCCCTGCAGGTTTCTCTTTGGCTGAACTTTTCTTGAAAGGTCTAGAAGTGCGCGCGTGTGTAGTGTTTTTTTAAGTGCGAAGTTAGAAACTTAATTCCTCATGTGGTGCAATTGTTTTAATTTGATGTTTTTGTCTCTTTTTTAGGTTCAATTAGTACGATAGTTAATACAAAGTTCGTTAGTAAGGTGTTAGTCGCTGCAAAATTGTTATAAAATAATGTACAGTGTTAATATGTGTTAGCAAGAAGCTAAAACTATCTCTATAATCAGATTTAGAGTTAAAACACGTTAAAAAGCAACAAGAAAAAGGTAAAAATATTGTAAAAATGTGAAAATGTTAAAAAAGCGAGTTAGTGACGTCATAGGGGTCTAGTTTGTGGTTAGGTCCAAAGCATGGGCCTTTTTCTGTGTTTTTGGAATATTCTCCAGCAACCTCGGCGGCGAGAATGGCGACAGAAGGTCGGCATCAGCAGCGCACCGCAATCTGCTTCAGCCAAAGCCGCCATTGTTATGGCATCCATGTGATTCAACACTTCGACCAGACGTCCGGTAAATTCGCCGATGTTCGCCAACGCCTGCCGCTGGAGTCAAACCACGCTTCCGAGGCCGCTTTCCGTCATCTCCGTCGGCATCTGCTAGACTGGCGAGCTACCCGTATGCGGAACCTAAGGTTTCCCTCAAAACCTGTCGGCCGACCACAACCGCAAGTATAAACCCCCTGCAAAACTGACATCACAACAATAAAATAGACAAGGTCGTAAAACTGAGCCAGTAGTTCCTAATTTAAGAGCATAGCTCAAGGTTAAAATGTTTATGACGGTGTTTTATGAAAACGCACGCATCGGACGCGCACTTCTTTTCAATGGCACTAAATCAAAAAACAAACCTGGAAAAAATATTATTTTCTTACCATCATAATTTTTATCAACAATCCATTTTGTATTAATTTTCTGCAAAGTTTTGTTTCTCTTTTTTCAAAGCAACATTTTGACAGTTGTCGCAGCCAAATTCCCTTTTTTGCAAGTGGCTTAAAAAGGGTTTCTAAATGCTCTTATAATAGGTTTAAAGTGGTTTTCTAGAGAGGGGCACTTGGCCATATCTTACTCTTTTAGTGGTCATCAGAAGGTTGCCGTATATTATTGGGTTTTATTATTAGATCTTATGAATTGATTTTGAAAACCATTCCTAGAGCGGAATAAAACAATAAATGTTACTTGGGAGGATCATCAAGAAAATGCGCTTGAAATTATTTCAACAATATTGATGATGTTTCATTGAAAATGGTTTAGGCCATCTATGACCCCTCGAGGAACCTGTTCTGGAATCGTTAATCGAAAATCGAACGAGCCCAAAATTATGTAGATCGGTTGAAAATTGCCTGAGATATGAGCATTTTAGTTTTGTGGGTAGCCGGGTACCCAGCCGGCCTATTAACCCTCTAATGCCCAAGACCGCCTTTAGACGGGGTATAAATATTGAAAATTGAGTAATAGGTATTTTGTTCTTCCGTGTTTTTGCTCGTATACCTTTGAAGAGTGAAATATTTTTTATTAGTATTTTTCTATAACTAACCTCATTCAATGTATGGTATGGTGATGAATGTTACACTCTATAATATTTATCCAATTCGTTACACGGAAAATACGAAAATTTAAAATTGCAATTAGTCAGCATTGGATAGGAATTTTCAAACTCTAAATATGTTGAAAAAATAATATTCAAGAAACTATTTGATTGGATAAAAAATTTGAAAAACAAAATTCTAAAAAATCAAAGTGTGAAATTGATAAAACCGCGAATTAAAATTTGTCAATGCCGAAACCGTATTTATTATCGTCTTTATTAAAGAGGTTTCTAGCCCTTGGCTGGCTCACCTCTAGTATCAGAACGAAACCGTGTTTAGATCGATTTTAGAAAGCAAAATAGTGGTTTTAAGCGAAAACAAAAATTTAGGTTGTAGAGGGTTAAGGGTGTTTTTTTGCCGGCCACACAACGGTTAAGTTTAATTGAACTTATCTTGTCTTGTTCATATACTTGTCAGTTAAATTTTTGGCCATTGAAAAAGAAAGTAGGCTTTGAAATTAAAATAAAAGGTGTAAGGATTTCGATGCCCCACGGTTGCGAGTTGTTTTTCATTGTTATATCATAAGGTGGACGGATTTCGATCCCTCAGTTCAAATATGGTTTCCATTCCATTTGATTCATGTATCACGCATAGAAAGCATCCAGAAACGCTTCGTCAAATTCGCATTACGACGACTGCCATGGATCAATCCCAATAATCTGCCTCTGTATGAACTGAACAGTGATGTGAACTCATTGATTTGCATACAGCGCGGAAAGTAGGTATTTGCCACGACTTTTTATTTATGCCATGATCTGTGACAATATTGACGACATTATCGTGCTCCGAGAAATCAACTTCCAGGCACCAAGTTGCCGTTAACACATGTCCAATGGCTAAGGGTATGCGATAACACTTTTTCCTACCGAAACGAAACGAAATTTAAAATGTCTATGTTGATTCGGATCGAAACGAAACGAAATATAGATTTTCTTTCGAGACTTCGAAACGATACGAAATCAAGGTTCATTTAATTCGAAATTTTTCGAAACAAAACGAAATTTTAATTATTTTTCCGCGGTAAGGTAATTTACTGTACTTTAAAGAAAAAATATAAATGCAAATCATTTCTAGTTTTCTAGCGACAATTCGCACTTTCTTCTTTATTCCTCTCATCACACGCTGCACACCTCCGGAGACAACTTCCTTGGCACATTCGTTCCACATTTTGGTCATCTGAGTCGTGTTCCGAGCTGTTTATCCACTTTTCCTAAGCTTCCGCTTCATTATTGCCCAACTGAAACCTACATTATTATCGCGGTACAACTGGATGACTTCCCGGCTGTAGTGGCAACTCGCCAAATCTGGCCAAAACTTCACGGGACCTTCATGGACTTTCATGAAACTTAGTACGCGGTTTTTGAGACATTCTTCCTTGTACAGCTTGGAGTCCATCGTCTTATTCGTCACGAACACTTTGGTCTTTGCTCTGCAGCTGAATATCCTTCACCAAATCATCAGTTTCTTGGCAAATTTGTCTATAAAAGCAAACTTAATCTCGCAGGAACAACTCCTTGTGTCGTCAACATGCAGAATGTTTGGCCAGGAAGCTGTCCTAAATCCATTTGACCTAGGATACACCGTCGATGGGGAGAGCAGATTTTTTTCTCTCCTCGCGGCTTCCGTCTGGAACAATTTTTGACTCGCTGCACGTAACACTATGAAATGTAACAGAAAGTGGGCGCCTAGGTAGACATATCGCTGTAAAATAATTCATGTAGCGGTCACTCTCCGTGTCGCTGCAATACAATAAATGATTCCGGATTCTAACTGGACAGCGTTTTGCCTTATAAGTTTTCCGGCAGCGAAATATCACCACTTTTTTGAAATGTGAATATTATCAATTTGATTGAGATTTTTAGATGGCATCAGTTAGCTATATTGTTTAACTGTTGAATGAGGTAAAAATACCCATGAAAATTGTTACAGCTAAGACATTAAAGGAGTCTTTGCTCAGGTAGGGCATATTGCTCCTCCTTCCCCTACTTGCTTCGGAGTTTCCAATTCATGGCGATAACGTCCTTACAGCCAATTTAGGATTAGGAGAGGAAAATTAGTTTAACACTCATTGTTATAAAAAAAAAGAAAAATGCTCTGCATTTCCGTGTGCGCTACGGAGAAGGAATCGCTGGATAGTAGACAAGGTAATTCATGTATGCCCCTTGGTAAGCGACTAAATATTTATTGTAAACGAAGATATTTTGAAAACAAGAAGACGAAAACTGTGTTTCAAACCAATCCAACGCAAGATCAATGTGCTTCGTTTAATAAGCTTCTACAATATGATAGATTCCACATTAAATAATTGTGTGCTCTTCGATACAGACATTAGTTTTATCACTTCACGTTCTCCCACACTAGCTGGCGTGATCAACATCAACAAGGTCGATTGTACACTGGTTAAACAAATTTCTGCTACGCGAGGTAGATTTTTTTCACTTCGCGTCTCCCGGACTAGTTGCCGTCCCAGCAGCAACACGATCGATTCCGCATTCATATTGTACAAATAGTAAAAAATATCACAAAATACAAATTTGAATCTTTGAAACGCTGAAGATGTTTAATAGACGAAAACTACATACGTATTTGTCGACTAAGAATGGGGTTATGTAATAAGCGTTAATAGAAAAAATTGTATAACTTAAAGTTTTGAAAACAACTTTACGATTTTGTTCAGCGGCGCAGCCAAAATTTTTAATAATATAAAGTATGGTTTAAGTTTAAATTTGTTTCGAAATTCCGCGGAATTCCGTTAAATTTCGTTAGAAGCTAATTTTTTCTAGCGAAATTTTTGCAATTTTACGAAACGAAACGAAATCAAGAAATCAGATTTCGCCATGCTCAAATTCCGCGAAATTCCGCGGAATTTCGTTTCGAACCACCTGAAACGAAATTTTTCGAAATACCGCATATGCTTACCAATTGCTATGGACCGCACCGCACTACAGTTACAACAAACCACTTTACCGACGCTGTAGATTAATGATGTGTGTGATATGTTTGATTTTAATGTAGGTAAACTTGTCCTAAAAATACGTTTACGATACTTTAGGCAAAAAGTTTCTAGGAATGGAAACTCATTACAATTATTTATAGAAAAATATATTTTAATCCCAAAGCGTTGCCACCAAAAAGCACCAGTCTGTATCCGTTTCGCTTGAATCAATATCAATCCTTCATCATTTCCATTATCATATTAAGCAGCGCACCTTCCCCGATGCCCGGATTTTAAACCGCACTTTTTACACTTGGTTTGAACCAGCTACATTAGCAAACATTAGCAACCTTTCATCGCCCTTCGCTTACAGAAATGGCAACCCAAGGTAAAACAAAACAAGATTAATCCACCCATCGGGTTGTTTCCTTTCTCAGCTTGAAACGTCCAACGACATGTTGAGGCCATTTGATACATTTAGGGTTATGTCCATATCATGAACTGTTTCACAAATCGTATTTGTGTTGTTATTCAATACTTTTCAAAAGTTTAGAAATGGTCTCAATTTTCTCCCGGATTTTGCAATTAAATAAATCCCAATAAATCTGCGATCGTGCTGTGTACTTAAAATCAGTAACCTTTGCAAACAAAAAGAGATATTACACCCATTCAAAATAAAGATAAAAATAGAATGTTTTAATGATTCACCAGAGCAAGGCTGTCCGCCCGAAAGGTCTTGAACCTTTCATTCGACGAATTAGTTTTTTTTTTCGATCCATTGAACGTCGTCGACGGCTTGCCAGAACAAGAGTATCTAATCTTGGCGATTGTTGCTTGGGTTCGAGTCCGGTCGTCCGGTTAGTTGTTGGTACATTGCTGTTTAGGACCTCTCTGCCCGACCAGCACCGAGCCACGTTCGAGCCCTATTGTATTCTATTGGTTGAAGCCGTTATCTCAGCTTGAATTGAAATTAATTTGCATGCTAATGCAGTGTATTTATTTTTTCCTATCGTCGTCACAACGACCGAAGCATCCCAGAGTACAATGGGGAAGGATTTTCTCCTGCAGGCTGAATAGGAGTGAAAATGGCGGCAAAAAATCTGGCCGGTTTTTTCTCGGTCAGTAAACGGCATTTCCGCACTGCTATTTCAATAATTGATATTGTGCTCTGGGGATAAATTGAGTTGGGATAAGAAATGCCTCCAACCCAACCAGTCGTGAATATGAAAGACTTGGAGATGAAGTTTGATATGATGGGGATTGAATAATTTCAAAGTGTTTGATTCTTTGCAGTGAAACTCAGATCGAAAAATTGCATCACGCTGAAACCTGCCTTCGTGGATAATTTTTGTAAAGCGATTGTAACGTGTCTTACCCGCAGGCAGCCCAGTACGCTGGTACTGACTACGAATGACATATTAAAGAAGAATCAAATCTTTGGGGAGTTTATTGATGGTTAGGGTGTTGCATCCCTGACGACCTGTTGGTGCATGCTGCTTACGTGTCATCGAAATCGCTTGTTCGATGGAGCGCAGCTGCAAGTGAATGTCTTCCGAAGTTTCGACGTGCCGTTGCCAGTTTGTTTGCTCGGTTGTAATTTCATCTGCGTATACGTCACTTTTTCAGATTACGGCAGTACCGGTGGATGGTAAAAGCTGACTGGACTGGACAGTAAAATACTGAGCAGCGAGCATTCAAATTACCAACTTCGGTAACTTTATCGAGGGATTAAACTTATTGGTCGGATCGGACGTGTTTCAGGTAGGACGCAGAACATTTGCGAAATCAAAATTTGTGGTTCTGCTTTCTGCGGTCAGTGATTATTATCGAGCTCGGTGGATTAGGGACTACTGCTTTTGCCTTACTAGCAGGAGGTCGTGGGTTCAATCCCAGGCTCGTTCCTAATTCTTTGTATTCGTGGTATTGTGTAGATGCAGACGTATTCTCGGTATGATGTAGCGGGTGTCCTACGAAAGACTGAAGCACATAAGGATGAACTCAAAAGGCTGGAATAATAAAAGTCTGAAAGTCTCACAAGGCTGAAAGTATCAACAAACTGTAAAGTATCAGAAGGTTGAAATGTGTCAAAGACTGAAATTAGTGGAATGCAATGAATCCCAGCCCGTACGATGGAGTTCAATTTGAGTTGTTGAGTAGTGAATAATGAATATAGAATAAAGAATAAGTAATTAAAAAAATTGTGATAAAGAACAAAGAATAAAGAATAAACAATAAAAAATAAGAACTAAGAGAAATAAGAAAGAAGAAAAAAGGTGGTACAAGGAAGAAGGATGAAGGAAAAAAGTAGAAAGAAGAAACCAGAGAATGAAGGAAGGAAGAAGAAAAAGGAACATGGAAGGGAGGAAAAGAATGGTGGAATTAAGGAACAGGAAACAGAAAAAGGAAGAAGGAACAAAAAGAAAAAAGGAAGATAGGAGAAGGAAGAAGGAAAAAAGGAGAAGAAATATGGAAGAAAAAATAAGCAAAAAAGAAGTAAGAATAGGGATGAAGGAAAAATGAAGACGAAGGTTGATGGAAGGCAGAACAAAGAAGACGAAAGTTGAAAGAATGAATAAGGAATAAGACAGAAGAAAGGAAAAACGATCATGAAAGAAGGAAAAGATTCGGATCGGAAGCAATTTGTGTCAATTAACAAATCTAGCAGCAGTTTGCGTCCGATTGACATTGGAGTACCACAAGGAAGCAACGTAGGTCCGCTATTATTTTCAATTGTTTTTAATGATTTGGGAAACTTGAAGCTAAAAGGGATCCCGAGACAGTTTGCAGATGATAGAGCCCTATTTTACCCTCATTCAACAGCTAATTCAATTTTAAAAGATATTGAATCCGACATGAGAAGTCTAATGATATTTTAGTGGAAATTGTCATACTTTATTATTATTTATTACCAGACTAAGACCGGAGTGGCCTGTGCAGTACATAAAAGTCTTCATTCAGCTCGGTCCATGGCTGCACGTCGCCAACCACGTAGTTTACGGAGGGTCCGCAAATCATTTTCCGTCTGATCGATCCACCTTGCCCGCTGTGCATCCCATCGGATCGTTGTCGACAACCATTTTCACCGGATTACTGTCCGATATTCTGGCTACGTGCCCGGCCCACCGCAGTCTTCCGATTTTCGCGGTGTGAACGATGGATGGATTTTCCAACAGCTGATGCAACTCGTGGTTCATTCGCCTCCGTATCGTCCGTAATCTGCACCCCACTAAATATGGTACGCAGCACTTTCCTTTCGAAAACTCCCAGTGCGCCTTGATCCTTTACGAGTATCGTCCAGGTCTCGTGTCCGTAGAGAACTACCGGTCTAATAAGCTTTTTGTAGATAGTCAGTTTGGTACGGCGGCGAACTCTATTCGATCGGAGCGTTTTGCGGAGTCCAAAGTACGTACGATTTCCTGCCATGATGCGTCTCCGAATTTCTCTGCTGGTATCGTTATCGGCGCTCACCAGTGAGCCCAAGTACACGAATTCTTCAACCACCTCGATTTCGTCACCACCGATAGGAACACGCGGTGGGTGGCTTACATTGACCTCTCTTGGGCCTCTTGCTATCATTTACTTCGTCTTCGACGTGTTGATGACTAGTTCAATCCGTTTAGCTTCGCTTCTCGGTCTGATGTAGGCTTCCTTCATCCTCTCAAAGTTATGTGCTATGATGTCGGGGAAACCAAATAACTGGACAGACTTCGTGAAAATTGTACCACTCGTGTCAATTTCTGTCCTTCGTATTACCCCTTCCAAAGTGATGTTGAATAGCAGACCCGGAAGACCATCACCTTACCGTAACCATCTGCGCATTTCGAAGGGACTCGAGAATGCCCCTGAGACTCGAGCTACGCACATCAACCGATCCATCGTCGCCTTGATCAACCGTATCAGTTTATCCGGAAATCCGTTTTCGTGCATTAGCTGCCATAGCTGGTCCCGATCGATTGTATCAGATGCAGCGTTGAAGTCGATAAATAGATGATGTGTGGGCACGTTGTATTCGCAGCATATCTGCAATACCTGACGTACGAGAACACCTGGTCTGTGGTAGAGCGTTTGCCCATAAATCCCGCCTGGTACTGCCCCACGAATTCTCTTGCAATTGTTGCTAGTCGGCGGCATAAAATTTGGGAGAGTACCTTGTTCAGCAATGTGATTGCGCGGTATTTGTTACAATCCAGCTTATCGCCCTTTTTGTAGATGGGACACACGACACCTTCCATCCACTCCTGCGGCAGAACATCATCCTCCCAAACCTTGGTAATCACCCAGTGCAGCGCTCTACCCATTGCTTCACCACCGTGTTTAAACAGCTCTCCTGGTAGCTGGTCAACTCCAGGGGCTTTGTTGTTTTACAGCCGGTCGATCTCCTCCTGGATTTCCTGGAGATTCGGAGCCGGAAGTCGCATGTCCTGCGCGCGTTCTACCAGGTCCATCACCATACCGCCATCTTCGTCTGCCACATCGCCATTCAGGTGTTCTTCGTAGTGCTGCCGCCACCTTTGGATCACCTCACGCTCGTTTGTAAGAAGGTTCCCGTTTATGTCCTTACACATATCGGGCTGTGGCACGTCGCCCTTACGTGAACGGTTCAACTTCTCATAGAACTTTCGTGCGTTATTAGCGCGGTACAGTTCCTCCGTCTCTTCACGGTCTCGATCTTCCTGCTGGCGCTTTTTCCTCCGGAAAATCGAGTTTTGTCTGTTCCGCGCCCGTTTGT
The DNA here is from genome assembly GCF_024139115.2 of Armigeres subalbatus. NCBI lineage: Eukaryota > Metazoa > Arthropoda > Insecta > Diptera > Culicidae > Armigeres > Armigeres subalbatus. The sequence goes on from NC_085140.1 coordinate 80,394,751, forward strand.
ATCGTGCCTCGTTCGCCCTCGTGCGGTGTTGCAGCAATCTCGCCCATGCTGCATTCTTCTCTTCCACTAACTGCTCACATTCGCCGTCATACCAGTCGTTTCTCTAATCCGGAGCCACCTTGCCTAGTGCAGCGGTTGCGGTGCTTCCAATGGCGGATCGAATATCTCTCCAGCCATCTTCAAGAGATGCTGCGCCTAGCTGCTCTTCCGTTGTTGGGAGTGCCACTTCCAGCTGCTGCGCGTAGTCTCGGGCTAGTCTACCGTCTTGTAGCCGCCGAACGTTTACCCGCGGCGGACGACTCTGACGCTTGTTGATCACCGTCGAGAGTTTTGAGCGCAGACGAGATAGTGGTCGGATTCAATATTCGCACTGCGGTAGGTGCGTACGTTCGTGATGTCGGAAAAGAATTTACCGTCGATTAGAACGTGGTCGATTTGGTTGTCCGTTACTTGATTAGGTGATTTCAATGTGGCCTTGTGGATATTCTTGCGGGGAAGAAAGTGCTTCGGAGTACCATTCCGCGGGAGGTTGCAAAGTTTGTGCATCGTTGACCGTTGTCGTTCGATGACCGGTCTGTACATTTCCTCCCTTCCTACTAGAGCGTTCATGTCACCGATGACGATTTTGACGTCCCGCAGTGGGCATCCATCGTATGTCTGCTCCAGCTGCGCATTGAACGCTTCTTTCTCGTCGTCGGATCTTCCTTCGTGTGGGCAGTGCACGTTGATAATGCTATAGTTGAAGAAACGGCCTTTTATCCTCAGCTTGCACATCCTTGCGTTGATTGGCTGCCACCCAATCACGCGTTGGCGCATCTTTCCCAGCACTATGAAGCCAGTTCCCAGCTCGTTGGTAGTGCCACAGCTTTGGTAGAAGGTAGCTGCTGGATGCCCGCTTTTCCACACTTTCTGTCCTGTCCAGCAGATTTCCTGCAGCGCTACGACATCGAAGTTGCACGGATGTAATTCATCGTAGATTATCCTGTCGCAGTCTGCGAAGCCTAGCGACTTGCAGTTCCATGTTCCAAGCTTCCAATCGTGCCTTTATTCGTCGCCTAGGTCGTTGCCGATTGTATCGAGTCGTATTATCTTCTATGTCGTTCGTAATAGTTGTTTTTAAAGGCGGCTTATTGGGCATGCGCAAACCTCCTGTCTCGTCGGAGGGCCGTCGTGTCAGGGCCGTTTAGCGTCCCACCTAACACCAGGACTTGGACTTGTGCGCTTTGAGCGGCACACGGTCGCTTTGGCGGAGCCTACTTGGGGATTCATGCAGCTTTTTATAGAGGTTTAACAGGGCCCACTGTCAAACCCCACCACATCCTAGGCAGGCGCCACAACTCGCAGATGGCCTGGGGAGGGATCGTCAAGCCCTTGGACATAGTCCCTGCTGCCCCCTCGCTTCTTACTTCTCACATTTCTATTCCCATTTTTCACCATTCACTCCTTTCTTCACTCTACCTTCACTTCTTATTTCTCAATTCTTACTTCTCGCTTCACATTTCTTCCCAAGCAGCACATATGTTCCGTATAGGTTACTGCGACTGATATATGACCAGATTTAGTCACAATCAAGTTGCTGCAACCATTTTTGTCTGCTGCTCGGGTTTCTTCTCACTTCTCACTTTTCACCATTTACTTTTCACTTTATGTTTTTCTTCTCTCACTTTTCATTTCTCACATCTCACTTCAAAATTCTCACTTCGAATTTGTCACTTCTCATCTCAAGTAACATTTTAAGTTTTATATCGCCCTTGAAGACCATAATTTACTTTTCAAGAGTGTTATAAAACCTTCATAAAACCAAAATGTTGCTTTGCACTTCTTACTTCTCACTTCTGACTTCTTGCTTTTCACTTCTCATTTTTCACTTTTACTTTCCACTCTTCACTTCTCGCTCCACAGTTTTCATTTTTCAAATTTCTTACTTCTAACTTCTCGCTTCTCACTTTACACTTCTCAATTCTTCTCACTTTTTACCTCACACTCCTCAATTCTCACTTCTTTCTTCTTACTTCTAACTTTTCACAATTTACTTCTATTTTCTCACTTTTCATTTCTCACTTTATGAGATGTGCGAAATGACTCATTCCTCACTTCTCTCTGCACATGTCATGTAATTCCTACTACTCATTATTCACAATATAAGTTTTTTAACCCTTCGACCAAAAAAAAATCGGCCAAATGGTTCGTCATCGTATATATTGTGCATGTAAACTGATTCTGACAACATCTAGTTAGCGAGGTGAAAATGCTTTGGGAAATTACCTCGACTTAGAGAATATCGAGTAAGGGAGATATCGACTTACGGAGATAACGCAGTATGCAAAATTCCAGGGACTTTGAATTTCATCGAGTACGAGAAAATTGTCGAGTAACAAAACATCGAGTTAGAGAGAGTTTACTGTAGAAGGGAGAAGGAATAAAGAAAAAAAGGAAGAAGAAGAAAGAAGGAAGAAGAAGAAAGGAAGGAGGAAGTACCAAAAGGAAAAGGAGGTAGAAAGAAGCAGGAAGAAGGTAGAAGGAAGAAGGAAAATGAAAGAATGGAGAAGGAAGAAAGAAGAATAATTAGGTAAAAAGAAGAAGCAAGAAGATAGAATGAAGAAAGAAAGAAGGAAGATGAAAGAAAGAAGAAGGTAGAAAAAAGAAAAAAGGAAGGAGGAAGAATAAAGAAAGAAGAATGAAAAAAGATAAAAGTGCAAGGAAGGAAGAAAGGAAGAAGGAAGAGAAAGGCTAAAACATATAAAATAAAGAGAAACGAAAGAAGAAAAATATAAAAAAATAACAGAAGGATCAGAAGAAAAAACAAGGAATTAGGAAGAAAGAAGAGAGAAGAACAAGGACGGAAACAGGAAGTAATGTGTCTCGCTGTGTTTCAGCCTTCTGATATTTCAGCCTTATGTAAGATTTTTACTTTTTCAGCCTTTTGTGTTCAGCCTTATGTGGATGTTCCATCGTCTTCTTGTTCTTCTTCAATGGCTCTACATTCCATCTGGAACTTGGCCTGCTTTTCAACTTAGTATTCTATTTGCGCGGCTACAAAGCAAGACCATGCTGAGGGTGGCTGGGTTCGAATTCCGGTGCCGGTCTAGACAATTTTCGGATTGGAAATTTTTTCGACTTCCCTGGCCATAAAAGTATCATCGTGTTAGCCTCATGATATACGAATGCAAAAATGGTAACCTGGCTTAGAAACCTCGCAGTTGATAACTGTGGAAGTGCTTAATTTAACACTAAGCTGCGAGGCGGCTCTGTCCCAGTGTGGGGATGTAATGCCAATAAGAAGAAGATTTTATCAGCATTTCCTCGGATATTAATTGCAAGCCTATGTATGCCCGCCATTGCATATGTATCTTGTGTGGAAAGTACAATGGATACACTATGCCCAAGGAGTCGAGAATGTATCCAACCTTAAAACATCCTTGACCGGACCGAGAACTGAACCTGCCATCTCCGGATTGGCAATTCTATGCCTTTGCTCACAAGGCTACTGGAAGTCCCATAGTAGGCACAATAACTACTCACTAACATTCCCCTCCTTTTCCAACTGACTGTAATGACTTTGCCGATGCCGTTATTGATTTATATTTGTGAGCTGCTGAAACTTCGAGAATATGTAGTAAATCCCAATCTCTACATATTCACTTGGATCGTAGTGCAATTTACACCAGTTCTGATCAATCACGGAGTAGCAACCATTGATATGTACAGTCAGTCTAAGCTAAGCTAAGCTCATTAGCGTCGTTAACTTTAACGTGGCTATCTACGTCCCCTGTGGTCCCCTTGCAGGTGGATGGACGCTTGTGCTACTACCTTTCCACCTCAATCCTTGATGGCCGAAGCGATCTATTCCGCTGTCGTGACTTTGTCTAGTTCCTTACATTGGATGGGCACTTCATTGTGTAGACTTCTACGCTCTCACCTAAGGCACGACTTCTTACATATAAGGTACCGCCTCAGCGATCCACAGCTCCTGGGATGTGATATGGTGGAGAATAAACGTACTGAGGACGCTCTACCTTAACCCTCCAGAACCCAAATGTTTGCTTTAGCTCAAAATCACTATTTTGCTTTCAAAAATCGATCTAAACACGGTTTGGGCATTACAAGTTTTTTTTCTAGATTTTATCAATTTCACACTTTGATTTTTAAGAATTTTGTTTTTCAATTTTTAAGTCCAATAAAGCCTTTTTGAATCTATTAATCTTTTTTGATTTTTCAACATAGGGGGAATGACGGCTTTGGCAGGTTTTGTTCTATTATTGTCAGGGGTTTTTTTATGATCGATTATGCTCAAATTTGGCCTAAACATTCTTTGCATATCAAAGAATATTGTGGCCAAATTTCATAAAATTTGGTCGACAAAAACCCCCCTGACAATAATAGAACAAAACCTGCCAAAGCCATCTTTCCCCCTATTTAGAGTTTGAAAATTCCTATTCAATGCTGACTTATTGCAATTCTTAAATTTTCAGTGTTAGTTTATTTTTTATTTTTCATGTAACGAATTGGATAAATATTTTTGAGTGTAACATTCATCACTATAAGCTTCTATTGAATAAGGTTAGTTGTAGAAAAATACTAAACTACAAATATTTCACTCTTCACAACGAGCGAAAACACGGAGGAACAAAATATTACTCAATTTTCAATATTTTTTTTATAAATGTGTAGAACTTTGAAAATTGACTTTAAACTACATTCAAACATGCAACTTTACACATATGTATATCGATTTCAACAGTAAGATCGCCTACATTGTCTCCTACTTTACTTGACTTAAAAGATCACAGATGTTAAGATTTTTACATTTATCAAGTCTTGTGGATTTTCAAATTTTAAATTCAATATCATTGTATAAAATGTTATTCGAAAAATTAGCTATTTCAGACCAATGCGTATTAAAGACTGAAGCACTTCCTCCACTATTCTGTCCATTACCACATTTCAGTCTCACATGAATAGACATCTTACAAAGATAAAGCTGAATAATCTGATTCACGCTGCGATGTGATTATGACCAGTTACTGATGTGCATGTGAGGTTGATTGCTATAAATAACTCTAGTTGTGATATAACACTCAAAGTTAGCAAGAAAGCATCAGCCCATGCCGATCAAAAAGGTCAACACCGAGTAAGCAGTTTTGACCACATCGACGAATGCCAATGTTGATAGCTCGAACAGTCCGTAGCAACTCATTGACGCGCTTTTCTGTGTGTTGATCCAAATGATCATCAAAGTCGATCTCATCTGAATGTAGTCTGAGTGATGCTTCCGGTTGTGGGGCATTTTGGCGCAAAGCTCCCACACCACATCGCTGATTTTGTTGGTCTGTAAGTATATTATAACAAGCTAATGAATGTTCAAAAGAAAAACTGATCAACTCACCTCGTGCTGTAGAATATCAACCAAACGGCACAAACAAAAATATTCTGACAGTAAAACGGACGCCGATAGTGTTAAAGCCGCTGAGAAAAATGTCATTCCGTTCATCTTAACAACGAACAAACACGATCCGATGCCAATAATTGAATAGTAGTGAATCACGATAAACGTTTTTGCGAGCATACCTTTCAACACGTTCAGCAATCTAAAACATGAAGATAGTTCTAATGTCATTAAAGCGTAATAAACATATTGCCCACCTCAAATATTCCTGTTGCTGTTTCAAGGCTTCTTTAATTTCACGATTTAGGATGATGAATAATTGTTCAGCGTCTAACCCGGGTGGGACAAAGATGCCTTTGAAACGGTGCACCAAGATTCTGAGCTTGCATCGCATTCCAAGCAACAGTGTTCCATAGATGGTCAAAGCACTGAAGAACTTTATATAAAGGCAGTACATGTAAATCAAGACAAAATGATACAGGATGGAGGAAATGATTCCATATCCCATCATTTGCGGTGGCAATCCTAATGCCTTGTCTGTGGCAGGATTCGGTACCAGTAGCAGTATGGCGATAACCAAAAATGTACCGGATATTGCCTTCGTCCAGGTGCGGACAGTTTGGTTGAAATACCGTTGTTCGAATTCATCGTAGCTTCCGTCTCCAGAGGTGATACGTTTGCTGGTGATGAAATTTCTCAACTCTGTAATTGATTCATCAAAACGATGAAATATCAACAACTTCAGTGCGATGGAGATCCAAGTGGTGGTTTTCACAACTCCCCATGCGATGGCGGTAAAATCGTCTCGGTGGTTCTGTACGGTGTCGTAGAAATTGAGCCCGTAAACAGCTCCCAGATAAATGAACCAACAATTCACGGAGTAGCGCACGATGTACTCCCGTTTCCATCTTGCATTTTTAATACCTGTGTTAATGTTAGTAGAAAACGTTATACATTTTGCAGTTATCAATCAAAAAATTACCTCCGATTAGCAGAATAACATCGAACCACCAAAAACAATCGCCTCGCGGTCCGTCGTTCGACCAAAACTAGGGAAAACGACAAGTTTAGTTAAAAGTCTGCCTCTCTTAATTTCTTACAATTAGGAATTCAACAACTATGCAACAATCTAGGATCGTGTAATGAAATATCAGTTGTAAAAAATGCCATACTAACATGATTCCAAGCCGAACGGAATTTTGCGTACATTTTCCGTCGTCGTCTTCGGTTAGACTGCCAACGGAATTTCTTTTCTGCAGATGTGCCGCATGTTCGTATCATTGGGCGATTATGTTCGCAAAATCGATCTCGTGAAAATGGATCCACATTTTGCTAATACGATCGACTCGTCTCTACACAACTTGCTCTAGTGTTACACTAACTTCACTATACTTTACTTTATTCTTCATTACAAGGCACTACAGTCTACAAGTAGGTCCTGTTTCCAGTGCCTAATTATTGGTCCAGCGTAGACGATGTACCGGGTAAACAATAACAATGCGAGAAATACTTTCCAGTTAACTTATGGTTTCAGATAATTCACTGTGTGTATGGGACTTTATATTATAGTTGACCCTGTACTTTTCTACTTTTCTGTACTGTCTAGATATGTACATTTATTTACCAAAAGACTAGTTAGGTCTATTATACTTAATTTTAGCATTTAGTAACTTTACTCATACGTGTTTTGACCTCAACGGTAAGATCGTGTCTTATCCTTGACTTGATTGAAAGAGCACAGTTGCTTATAGTAAAACTGGGTAATAATTTTGACTGACATGTGTGCTGCTAGGGATAGTACGTTTATGATATCCCAAAGTGTAAATAAAAGACAGTACTATCCACTGCACTCTTACGATGATTTGTATAGACTACTTTTATTTTGTGTGATTGCAACTGTTGCAGAGATATCATATCGTGTCGAGATCACTCATCAATAATTCATAACAATCACATAAGTTTGTAAGTATTTTGTGGTAGAAAACTCAACCTACAGTGTTTTCCCTACTGTTGACACCATACGTTGATTTAAATATAGGCGTGCACGCAGTCTCATGAACTTGCACGTTGCAGCAGTAAACGAGGGTGGGTGGCGGTATTTATTGGTTGTAGGACAAAAGGTCGAAGGTCGAAAGGTCGAAGGACAAAAGGTCGAAGGTCAAAAGGTCGAAAGGACAAACGGTCGAAGGGTCAAAAGGTCGAAACAAAAAAAACTGCGTCAAAAGGTCGAAGGACAAAAGGTCGAAATGAAGAAAGACCCTATGTTTTCTTCCTTCTTTATTATTTTGTCTTCCTTCTACCCTCTATTTTCTTTCTTGTTTCTTTCTTCCTTCCATATTTCATCTTCCTTATTTCTAACTTCTTTCTTTCTCCTTTTCTTCATTTTTTCTTCCTTTTTTCCTTTTTTTAGCTTCTTTCCACCTTCCTCTTTCTTATTTCTTTCTTCTTTTTTCTGTCTTTCTCCTTTTTTCCTTCTTTCTTTCTTTTTTCTCTTTTTTTCCTCCTTTCTATCTTCTTTCTTCTCTCTTTCTTCCTTCTTCCTCCCTTCTTTCTTTCTTTTTCCAGTTTTTCAGGAAACAGTTTTTCTTCCTTCTTTCTTCTTTCTTTCTTCACTCTTTTTGCCTCCTTTCTTTCTTCCGTCTCTCTTCCTTCTTTCTTCTTCCTTCCTTCTTTTTTCCTTCTTTCTTCCTTTTTTCTTCCTTCTTTCTCCCTTCTTTTTTTTTTTATTTCCTCATCTTTCTTTCGTCCTTCCCTGTTACTTGCTTCTTCTGTCTACCTTTTTTTTTGTTGCCTTGTGCCTTCCTTCCTTCTTCCTACCTCCTTCTACTTTCCTTCTAACTTCTTTCTTCATTCTATCTTCTTTCTTCCTTCTTTTTTTCTTCTTCCTCTCTTCTGCCTTTTTTCTTATTGTTTCTTTTTTCTTTCTACCTTCTTTCTTACTTATTTCTTTCTTCCGTCTTTCTTCCTCCGTTTTTCCTTCTTTCTTCTTTTTTCCTTATTTTTTCCTCTTTTCTTCCTTCTTTCTTCTCTCTTTCTTCATTCTTTCTCTCTTCTTTCTTTCTTCCTTCTTGTTTCCTTTCTTTCTGCTTGTTTTTTTTTTATTTCTTCCTTCTTTTTCCCTTTTTCATTCATTCATTCTTTTTTGCTTCTCTCTTCCTTTTTTCTTTTTCATCCTTCTTTATTCCTTATTTTTTCCTTCTTCTTTCTTCTTCCTTTCTTCCTCCTTTCTTCTTTCTTCCTTTCTTCTTTTTTTCCTTTTTTCTTCATTCTTTCTTACTTATTTATTTCTTCTTTGTTCCTTATTTCTTTTCTATTTTTCCATTCCCTGTTACTTGCTTCTTTCTTTTTTTGGAGTATCCTTCTCCACTGGACTCGATCCTGGGCCAATCACTTCCAGTCGCCCTGAACATTGAGCGCCCTCAGGTTCTCTTCAACTGCAAAAAGCCATCGTGTACGCGGCCTTCCACGAAGCCTGCGGCCTCTTCCGGGTTCTCTACTAAATATTATCTTCGCTTGACGTTCTTCCGGCATACGAACAACGTGACCAGCCCACCGTAGTCTGCCGTGTTGAATAAGCTTGATAATATCCTGCCCTTTATACACCTGGTACAATTCGTGATTCATGCTTTTTTTTGCATCCTTGTGTCTTCTCTCCTTCTTTTTATTCCTTCGTCCTTCTTTTTTCATCTTCCATCTTCCTTCTTTCTTTCATTTTTGTTCATGTTTCTTCTTCTGTTCTTCTTCATTCTCCTTTTTTCTTTCGGTAATATTCGGTTATACGGTGATATTTTTCCTCCCTCCTTCTTTCTACCTTTTGACTTCTCATTTTTATCTCTCATTATATCACACTTCTCACTTGTCACTTTCTACTTCTCATTTCTTCCATTTTACTTTTCACTTCTCACTACTCACTTCTCACTTCTCACATTTACCTATGCTCTTTACTCTTTTCCTACGTCTCACTTTTCACTACTCATTCCTTGTCTTTTTGTACTTTCGACCTTTTGTCCTTCGACCTTTTGACCTTCGACATTATGATCATTATTCGACCTTTTGACCCTTCGACCTTTTGTCCATTCGACCTTTTGACCCTTCGACCTTTTGACCCTTCGACCTTTTGTCCTTTCGACCTTTTGTTCTTCGACCTTTTGACATTCGACCTTTTGACACAGATTCTAGGCGTGCACGCAGTCTCATGGAGCATGGAGGCAGAATTACAACGGGCACGTTGCAGCAGTAAACGAGGGTGGGTGGCGGTATTTATTTATTTCTGGTGTCATGCCATTTGGCCGTTTGACCTGACGGGTCGTTTGGCCGAAAGCCGTTTGACCGTACGAGTCGTTTGGTCGAATGCCGTTTGGCCAAATTGTCAACAAATTTAACCTCAGAATACGAGTAGTGAAGAGTGGGAAACCAGAAGTAGAAAGTGGGAAGAGAATTTTGAACTGAGAACTAAAAATAGAGAGCTGCTTCCTTCGTTCTTCTCATTTTTTCTTCATTTTTCCTTCTCAGTTTTTCTTCCTCCTTCCTTCTCCCTTCAGTCTTCTTCCTTCTTCCTTCTTTCTTCCTTCTTCCTTGCTTATTCCTCTTTCCTCCTTCTTTCTTTCTTCGTCCTTTTTCTATCTTCTTTTTTTTTGCTTCCTTAATCCTTCTGCCTTCTCCATTCATCATTCTTCTTCCTTTTTCTTTCTTTTTTCTTCCTTCAACTTTCTTTTTTTTTTCCCTCCTTAATCCATCTTCCTTCTTCCTTCTTCTTTTTTCCTTCATCCTTCTTTCATCTTCTTTCTTCCTTAATCCATCTTCCTTCTTTCTCCTTCATTCTTCCTTCTTTTTTTCCTTCATCCTTCTTCCATCTTCTTTCTTTCTTATTTTCTGCTTTCTTTCTTCTTCCTTCTTTCTTCTTTATACTTTATTTTTTCTTCCTTCCTTCATCTTCTTTTTGCCTTTATCCTTCTCCGTCCTGCCTTCTTCCTTCTTCCTTCTTCCGTTTTCCTTCTTCCTTCTTCCTTTTTCCTTCTTCCTTCTTCCTTGTTCCTCCTTCTTTTTTTTCTTTCTACTTCCTTCTTCTTCTTTCTTTTGTCCTCTTTTTCCTTGATTCTTTCTTTTTCCTCCTTTCTTATTTTTTTATTATTCATCATTCGGAGCTTATTTTGCTTCGTATTGCTCGCTACTCGCTACCTCACTTATCCCTCCTCACCTCATATCTTACTTTTAGCATAGTATAGCATAGTTACGGTGTACTTCGTAGATTGGACACTAGTGATACTCATGTTTTTCTTTTGAAATTCTTATTCAGATTGCTATCATAAACAAAGGTGGGTGTGATCCTTGATTTCCATCTAAGATAAAAGTCACGGTTTGGCTACGCCCATCTTCACCGTAACTTAGGAGGGGAAGGAATTGTTGATGTAGCACTTACTTAATGAAGGGGCCCCGATTCAGCGACATATCATAAGTACCACGGAGTTGGATGTGACCATGTGACAATGTGACAATGTGACCATCTTACACCGTAACACACCACGCAAAAGTGTTTACCCAGCGTCTACTGTCCTCACTGTCTATTCACCTCACATCTCACTTTTTACCAATAACTTCACACCACTCATATCTCATTAGGCATTTTTCACTTATTGCTTCCCACTACAAATACGTCGTACTTCTCACTGCTCACCACTCACTTCTCACTGCTCACTATTCATTTCTCACTTCAAACGCTTAATAAGGAAACGTATTTCAACTATTCGGCCAAATGACCCTAAGCCTTATTTTTATATATATTTTAACTGACCATGTGATCTACATGACAACCAAAATTTAAAATTTGAATATTGTCAGTCAACAACATCATCATGCAGTGACATCAAACGTTGACGAAATCCAAATGCGTTGATATCAAAGTCGAAATAAATCTCGGGTACTTATTCAAAAAGACGTTTGTGATTTTATAAATAAAATACAAAGGTCGATTTCATCTTCATCAAAGGCTTTCATCTTTGTTTACAAAATCACATACGTCCTTTTGAATAAGTACCCGAAAAATGTTGATACACGCTGGGCAGAAGGACGACGAGGCATGGTAAAACCAGTGCCAGTGTAATCGGCGGAAACAGCCGTGTTCGGACAAGAATTGTGTGAGGTGAATATTCCCTGTGCATCCAAATCGACACATTGAGAAGAGCCGGTGGTGCCACATTTAAATATCCGCAATATCCCACTCCTGCTGCGTGACCATAGATTCCAGTTTCATCGATTTCCTCACATTACTCAATATCCTCTGTTAGAGTTGTGTAGATTCATCCTGCCGATAACGGTAACTGCCTCCGATGAAATGGTTCTGTACACACTAGCGACTCGGATGGTCATCAGACGAAAAACGTTGGTGATACTACGGTCACCAAAAGACGCCCACTTCTGCCCTTCGGACCACCGACTTTCAGCATGATCCTTGCTAACGCGCTGATCCTTTTAACCGCTTTTTCGCTCCGCTTGTTAATATTCAACTGGTTGTCGATCAAATTTCTCGAAGTCCGCACCAACGATATAGTGCCCTCCGATAGGTCGAAAAATTGAGGTGAACCCTGGAGCAGACATTCTGATACTTGAGATTAGTACAGGTTTGCTCGTGTTTTGTGTTGGACCTATCGCGATCGTGCTGTTAAGACGGGCTTGTTAGTCATATGGCTACTGCTTTCGCATCATACGCAGGAGGTCGGCGGGCAGCAGGGACCATGTGCAAGGGCTTGACGACCCCTCCCCAGCCGTCTGTGAGTCAGGGGTTCTGCCTAGGAGGTGGTGGGGTTAACAGGGGGCGCTGTTAATTCCCTTCCAAAAACCACATATCCGCAAGCAAACCTTATCAAGCGACCGTGTGCCGCTTAAAGCATACAAGCCCCTAACCCCGAATCCCAAGGTGTCAGGCGACCCATGCCGAAGGGATGAATGGCCTGGGGGGTGAAACAATTAGCCAGGTCGTTAACGGAGCCTGTGGAGGTTCCACAGAGTGAGGGCTGCTTCGGCGGGAAGCGGGTGGCAGTGGGTGGTACCCACACACCCCCAAGTGGTGCACATGTGGTGCAAGCGAATGGGAGTTGGGGGTATTACTCGTAATACCCCCACAGTGTGAGGGACCGAGTGTCTGGGTGAGCACACACGTAAGACTCGCATGGTACGCATGGTCGGTTGTGTTAGAATGACTGAAGTCTGGTGAGGCCTGGCAGGAGTGTCGGGGGGCAGAAACCTCTGCGGCACCTCAGAAGTAGGGGACACGAAAGTCTCGCTGCGTCTGGCAGGAGTGTCGGGGGGTTGATGCTTCTGCGGCACCTCAGAAATCGGAGACATGTAAGGTAGTGGTGCGACCCCGTTCCAGGATGGGGAGACCACCACATTGGCTGAGGACTACCTGGGCTTCGAAATGTCAATGGGTGGGTGCTACCGGCATAGTACCTAATGGTGACCTATTGGCAGTATCAAAGCCTGGGTAGGTGAGTGTTAGGCACGTCTGACGTGCCGGGTGTTCCACGCCCAAACGATGCACAGGAGGTGCACAGAGTGGATAAAAATGGGAGATGGGGGTATTACAACCCCCACTGAGTGAGTGACTGAATGTCAAAGAGAGTGGTGCACAAGTGGTGCAAGCGATCGGGACTGAATGTATGAGCGGGCACACAAGTCAGACTCGCATGGTACGTATGGTCAGTGTGGCTGCTTAGGCAGTAGTGTGATCCGGCTGTCAGGGACGGAATGAGTGAAGTCTCGCTAGGCCTGGCAGGAGTGTCGGGGGGCAGATACGTCTGCGGCACCTCAGAAGTAGGGGACACGAAAGTCTCGCTATGACTGGCAGGAGTGCCGGGGGGTTGATGCCTCTGCGGCACCTCAGAAATAGGAGACATGAAAGGGTCTGCCTCGTAGCTGAGGTAGGAGCGGCATAGGAGCCACCAACCTAGGGTCGCCTCCGGCTTGGTAGACAAGTGGTGCCACCCTGTAGCAGGACGGGGTGAACACCACACTGAGTGAGGACTGTCTATGTTGTGAGATGGCGGCATGGGGTACCCCCTGCAGGGTACCTATAAATTTGATCCTTGCAGTCATTCAAGCGGCATAGGCAGGTGAGTGTTGGGGCACAGGTGGTGCCAGTGTGTCTTGTGCAAATGTGTTGCATGGGGAGTGTCGAAGAGTTGAGGCGCATACGTGCACTTGTGTACGTCATGTAGGGGGCGCAATGCCCAATAGTCATCCCCCGAAGTATTGCTTAATTGCGGGCCGGGGGAATGACTGGAGAGGAAGGAGTTGGTTTTAGTGGGTCGGGAGTGGTGATCCCATCCCCACACTACCTGGGTTCGCCTCCCCAGGTGTCTGTTTGCAGATTTCCATTACCTTCGTTAAAAAAAAAAAAAAAATACGCAGGAGGTCGAGATGCAAAGTGGGTGAATGGAAAGGACCTGGGATTGAACATCCCAGATAGCCAAATTACTGTCTTATTATCTTAATATACTATTGCTTGGTGACAACTTGGCATGAAATCCATAATTGCCAAAAAATAAAACTAAACAAATTTACTGATAAAATTGCTAGTCCCGGTAACAGTGCCCGACCATCCTCCCCAACGGGATGTACGGCAAGGGCGGGTGCTTCGATGATTGTTAATATTTTCAAATGGCCCTCGCATACTGCACACCTTTTCAGAGCATTTTCATAATTGTTGCAACCTAGCGATAACTTTCAAACTCTGTTCTTTACCCATTTGCTTTCACATATGCTGCTCCCTTCTATTGTGAGTAGCATCGAGACTGATATGCCAATAAAATTGAATTCTAATTTATATGGACTTATCGATTAATCGATCAGAATCGCCCAGAGCTAGCTGTACAGTATTGTGAATTGTCACCTGCACATGGTCTCATCTTTGAGCAGCAAAACGGTGGAATGAGTTGAAAAGATTAATAGCACACCTTAACTATAATTATTAGGTGAGAATCATAAGAATGTGGTGCATCGTTAATGGAGGGCAATAGAATGGACTATCAATTTCATTAATCTATTAAAATAAAAATGAGCTGAGCTTTTCTTCTTGAAGATTTAACTCGCAATTTGCAAGATTTTTTTATCGATTTGTTTTAGGATCCGCAAGATTTATATATATAAAAAGTTGGTAAATTTAATGGGGAAAGGTTTTTATCATTGGAATACAATTTTTAGTTAGCTGTTGAGGAAAGCCAAACAATCGCACGGAAATTGACCTAGAGTGCAGTGTAGCTAATAGTTCAGTATCTATATGACATTTACAGCATGAATATGTACCCGGGCAAAGTTAAATATTTTTTGCAAGTATATCTATAAAATACGATTGAAATGGTGATCATTGCGTGCTATTCAAGTTTAAGCATTTCGTATTGATGAATGAACGGAATTCAATATTAATTAAATTTAAATTCTTGTATGGTGAAGCATTCGCAAGGGCTCTTGACTCTTTTGACTCATGAGCAGTGTTGGTAAAATCTCAAATTCTCTAATCTCATCGGCAATTCAAATCATACGTGAGTCTAATCCCATCATAATCATGGCCCAGAGAATAGCTCTTGATTCAAATCGCGATTTGCACCATGGTATGAGTTTTACGTGTTCTTCATTGATGAATGCACTGAATTATTTTTTACCATTGTTTTAAAATTGGTAATAAATTCATATATAGTAGTTGACTTGGTAGACCATTCGTTCAGAAAGTCGTTGTAACTAAATGTTCAAATGACTATATCTCAGTACTTGTCATAAGACGAGTTTATACAATCCCATTGAATTCCACCACTTAATTGTATCTCGACAGATACGTATTTCGACCTCAACAGTAAGACCGTCTTCAGTGTCTTGTACTGGACTCGACTAAGTACAGTACAGTTGACTCGACGAAGTTCAAGACACTGAAGACGGCCTTACTGTTGAGGTCGAAATACGTATCTGTCGAGATACAATTAAGTGGTGGAATTCAATGGGATTGTATAAACTCGTCTTATGACAAGTGAAGACATTCCACTAAAAAGCTTAAAATAATTTTCTTATCATATCTCAGTAATTTTTCAACCGATTTTCTCAGGTTTCTCACAAATCTCTTAGCCATATCTTATATTGTATCCAGGAATGTTCAATTTTTCGCCAGAGTTGTGGGAGTAAAGCAACGGATTCTGAAAAAATGCAATGTTGGTGATATCCTCATATTTCATTACCGAAAAAGATATCTATCCAGCTAGTGATGCTGGAAACATTGTCATAACATATGAAAGACATCACCTGGCATATTGGAACATATTTTGAGCATCCCTATTATGCACACGGTAATAATTCGGTGCTCGAAGAAACTGCCTCATGCTACATGTATGAAACTACGAAATATATTCAAAAGCATGTTATCTTCTGTGAACTTGTTAAATTGAATGTAAACTATACAGAAAACATGTATGATAATAAACTATGATGTTCTAGGATCACCGAGATGTCCTGAAATTTGAATTAAACGGCCTGCCGAATTAACCACGACTTCCATTATGTTCCATGCCGCGGTACCAACCTAATCATGTCCTTCGAGCATTTATCTATCATTTGCGTCTCATATCCAGGCATGTGAGATTGTGGGATTTCCAAATTGTGCTGGAGTTTCAATCAAATGGTTTACCGAATCAATCACGACTTACATGATGTCCCCAGTCGCGATATCAACCCAATTATGTCCTCCGAGCATTTATTTATTATTTATCATTCAATCTCAAATCCCGGTATGTGAGATGTTGTAGGATCTCCAAATTATCCTGCAGTTTGATTCAAATGTTTTACCGAAAGAACCACGCCTTCCATGATGTCCCCAACCGCGGTATCAACCTTATCATGCCCTCCTAGCATTTTTCATTTATTTGCGTCTCAAACCCAGGCAAATAAGATGTTGTAAGATCTTCAAATTGGCCTGAAGTTCTTATCAAATGGTCCATCAAATCAACCACGATTTCGATGATGTCCCCAGCCTCGGTATGAACCCAATCATGTCCTGCGAGCATTACTTTTTACTGGGCAAATTGTGATTCCGAAGGAGAGATAACAATAGCCCAAGCAGCACAGGACAAGTGATTTTGAATTCTAAATCTGATAGATTACCTGTAAGGGCTGGTGTCCCCCAAGGCAGCATACTGGGGCCCATATTGTATAACATTTTTACTTCTGACTTACCTGATTTACCACCAGAGTGTCAAAAATCTTTGTTTGCAGATGACACGGGCCTCTCAGCCAAAGGGCGAAGCCTTTGTGTCATTTGTAGTAGATTGCAAAAAAAATTGGATATTTTCTCCACTTACTTGCAAAAATGGAAAATTTCCCCGAATGCTTCCAAAACTCAGCTTATAATTTTCCCCCATAAGCCGAGAGCTTCGTAATTGAAACCTTCCAGCACAGTGGTTCTCAACCTTTTTCGTGAGAGGTGCCCCTTCGAACTTTTACATCAATTGGGGTACCCCTTCTCGAAAGTAGGCTTCCAATCCTATTGAAAAAATAATTCCGAGCCCTTTGAAGGGAAGCTCCTTTCAGCTTTTGAATCCCTTTAAAGTAGGCTTCCGTTCCTCTTGAAGGCGGATTTCGGACGGAGGTTTTAAACGGAGGTTTCTTTTGCATCTTGAAAGGATGCTTCTAAACCTCTTGAAAGAAGAATTCCAAGCTTCTATAAGCGAGGATTCCGAGCCTCTTGGAAAAAGGCCTTGAAGAGAAGCCTTTCGAGCCTCTTGGAAAAAGGCTTCCGAGCCTCTTGAAAGGAGCCTTCCGAGCCTCTTGGAAGGAGCCTTCCGAGCCTCTTGGAAGGAGCCTTCCGAGCCTCTTGAAAGGAGCCTTCCGAGCCTCTTGAAAGGAGGCTTTCGAGCCTCTTGAAAGGAGACTTTCGAGCCTCTTGAAAGGAGCCTTCCGAGCCTCTTGAAAGGAGACTTCCGAGCCTCTTGAAAGGAGACTCTGAGCCTCTTGAAAGGAGACTTGAGCCTCTTGAAAGGAGGCTTCTGAGCCTCTTGAAAGGAGGTTTCTGAGCCTCTTGAAAGGAGGTTTCTGAGCCTCTTTGAAGGAGGCTTCTGAGCCTCTTGAAAGGAGGCTTCTGAGCCTCTTGAAAGGAGGCTTCTGAGCCTCTTGAAAGGAGGCTTCTGAGCCTCTTGAAAGGAGGCTTCTGAGCCTCTTGAAAGGAGGCTTCTGAGCCTCTTGAAAGGAGGCTTGAGGCCTCTTGAAAGGAGGCTTCTGAGCCTCTTGAAAGGAGGCTTCTGAGCCTCTTGAAAGGAGGCTTCTGAGCCTCTTGAAAGGAGGCTTCCTGAGCCTCTTGAAAGGAGGCTTCTGAGCCTCTTGAAAGGAGGCTTCTGAGCCTCTTGAAAGGAGGCTTCTGAGCCTCTTGAAAGGAGGCTTCTGAGCCTCTTGAAAGGAGGCTCTGAGCCTCTTGAAAGGAGGCTTCTGAGCTCTTGAAAGGAGGCTTCTGAGCCTCTTGAAAGGAGGCTTCTGAGCCTCTTGAAAGGAGGCTTCTGAGCTCTTGAAAGGAGGCTTCTGAGCCTCTTGAAAGGAGGCTTCTGAGCCTCTTGAAAGGAGGCTTCTGAGCTCTTGAAAGGAGGCTTCTGAGCTCTTGAAAGGAGGCTTCTGAGCCTCTTGAAAGGAGGCTTCTGAGCCTCTTGAAAGGAGGCTTCTGAGCCTCTTGAAAGGAGGCTTCTGAGCCTCTTGAAAGGAGGCTTCTGAGCCTTGAAAGGAGGCTTCTGAGCCTCTTGAAAGGAGGCTTGAGCCTCTTGAAAGGAGGCTCTGAGCCTCTTGAAAGGAGGCTTCTGAGCCTCTTGAAAGGAGGCTTCTGAGCCTCTTGAAGGAGGCTGAGCCTCTTGAAAGGAGGCTGAGCCTCTTGAAAGGAGGCTTCTGAGGCCTCTTGAAAGGAGGCTTCTGAGCCTCTTGAAAGGAGGCTCTGAGCCTCTTGAAAGGAGGCTCTGAGCCTCTTGAAAGGAGGCTTCCGAACCTCTTGAAAGGAGGCTTCTGAGCCTCTTGAAAGGAGGCTGAGCCTCTTGAAGGAGGCTCTGAGCCTCTTGAAAGGAGGCTTGAGCCTCTTGAAAGGAGGCTTCTGAGCCCTTGAAAGGAGGCTTCCTGAGCCCCTTGAAAGGAGGCTTCTGAGCCCCTTGAAAGGAGGCTTCTGAGCCCCTTGAAAGGAGGCTTCTGAGCCCCTTGAAAGGAGGCTTGAGCCCCTTGAAAGGAGGCTTCTGAGCCCTTGAAAGGAGGCCTGAGCCCCTTGAAAGGAGGCTTCTGAGCCTTGAAAGGAGGCTTCTGAGCCCCTTGAAAGGAGGCTTCTGAGCCCTTGAAAGGAGGCCTGAGCCCCTTGAAAGGAGGCTTGAGCCCTTGAAAGGAGGCTCTGAGCCTTTGAAAGGAGGCTCTGAGCCTCTTGAAAGGAGGCTTGAGCTCTTGAAAGGAGGCTTCTGAGCCTCTTGAAAGGAGGCTTCTGAGCCTCTTGAAAGGAGGCTTCTGAGCCTCTTGGAAGGAGGCTCCTGAGCCTCTTGGAAGGAGGCTCCTGAGCCTCTTGGAAGGAGGCCCTGAGCCTCTTGGAAGGAGGCTCCTGAGCCTCTTGGAAGGAGGCTCCTGAGCCTCTTGGAAGGAGGCCCTGAGGCCTCTTGGAAGGAGTCTCCCGAGCCTCTTGGAAGGAGGCTCCCGAGCCTCTTGGAAGGAGGCTCCCGAGCCTCTTGGAAGAAGGCTCCCCAGACTCTTGGAAGGAGGCTCCCGAGACTCTTGGAAGGAGGCTCCCGAGCCTCTTGAAAGGAGGCTCCCGAGCCTCTTGAAAGGAGGCTCCCGAGCCTCTTGAAAGGAGGCTCCCGAGCCTCTTGAAAGGAGGCTCCCAAGCCTTTTGAAAGGAGGCTCCCGAGCCTCTTGAAAGGAGCCTTCCGGGCCTCTTGAAAGGAGGCTTCCGAGCCTCTTGAAAGGAGGCTTCCGAGCCTCTTGAAAAGAGGCTTCCGAGCCTCTTGAAATGAGGCTTCCGAGCCTCTTGAAAGGAGGCTTCCGAGCCTCTTGAAAGGAGGCTTCCGAGCCTCTTGAAAGGAGGCTTCCGAGCCTCTTGAAAGGAGGCTTCTGAGCTCTTGAAAGGAGGCTCTGAGCTCTTGAAAGGAGGCTTCTGAGCCTCTTGAAAGGAGGCTTCTGAGCCTCTTGAAAGGAGGCTTCTGAGCCTCTTGAAAGGAGGCTTCTGAGCCTCTTGAAAGGAGGCTTCTGAGCCTCTTGAAAGGAGGCCTGAGCCTCTTGAAAGGAGGCTTCTGAGCCTCTTGAAAGGAGGCTTCTGAGCCTCTTGAAAGGAGGCTTCCTGAGCCTCTTGAAAGGAGGCTCTGAGCCTCTTGAAAGGAGGCTTCTGAGCCTCTTGAAAGGAGGCTTCCTGAGCCTCTTGAAAGGAGGCTTCCGAGCCTCTTGAAAGGAGGCTTCCGAGCCTCTTGAAAGGAGGCTTCCGAGCCTCTTGAAAGGAGGCTTCCGAGCCTCTTGAAAGGAGGCTTCCGAGCCTCTTGAAAGGAGGCTTCCGAGCCTCATGAAAGGAGGCTTTCGAGCGGCTTGTAAGGAGGCTTTCGAACTGCTTGTAAGGTGGCTTCTGAGACACTTGGGAGGAGGCTTCTGAGACACTTGGTAGGAGACTTCTGAGACACTTGGAAGGAGGCTTCTAAGACAATTGGAAGGAGGTTTCTAAGGCACTTTAAAGGAAGCTTCTGAGACACTTGGAAGGAGGCATCTGAGACTTTGATTTTGAAAAAAATTTTATTCCACGTTTTGTCCTTATGATCTTTTGTTCGTGTCCCACAGCCTTTCCCATACATGGGGTACGCAGGATTCAAGAAATTTTGATTTACTGATTGATATGTACAATGCAAAGTTTTAGAATTGAAAAATACTAAAATATTATCATAGGGGGGTCCCGTAGCGTAGTTGGCTACACGTTCGACTTACAAGCGAATGGTCATGGGTTCGATTCCCAGCCCCTCCACCAAACCCTCCTCAGTCGCCGGATCCGCAGCCCATACGGAGGCGTTCTGGGGTACGCGCCTTACCGTCACGGCTGCCTGATGACGACTGACAACTTGTTCTTCTCGGAGGCATTCCTCCAACGTTACCCGGATAAATGGCAACCGAACAATGCAACGATCATTGGATAGACGACATGGACAAACGGACACAATGGACTCACGATGAGATGGACAGGCAACGGCAACAACAATGATGATGGAAAATCTAAAAATAGATTCTGTGTGGATTCTGGCAGCAGAATGCCACAGTAGATTGAATCTCGGCACAGTAGCGGTTAAGTAACACAGAGTGCCTACCAAATAAAGAAAGTAATAAAAAAAAATAAATAAAATATTATCAATGATTTTTACTGAAACTGTTATACATCCGCCATTACGCATTTTTGTCCGAGGTACCCCCTAGAGCCAGCGAATGTACCCCCGAGGGTACATGTACCCCAGGTTGAGAACCGCTGATATAAGAGATAAAAGATCAGACGACAATATCAATATTTTGCACTAAAATATCATGAGGAGATCAAGTTATGCTATTTGTAATAAGTGATCAATATCCTGTACCATTAGGTAGTTCCTTTTTTTTATTCAGACTAAGGCCGAAGGGGCCTGTGCGGTATATAAGAGTTTTCTCCATTCGGCTCGGTCCACGGATACACGTCGCCAACCACGCAGTCTACGGAGGGTCCGCAAGTCATCTTCCACCTGATCGATCCACCTTGCCCACTGCGCACCTCGCCTTCTTGTGCCCGTCGGATCGTTGTCGTGATCCATTTTCCCCGGGTTAATGTCCGACATTCTGGCTACGTGCCCGGCCCACCGCAGTCGTCCGATTTTCGCGGTGTGAACGATGGATGGTACTCCCAGCAGCTCATGCAACTCGTGATTCATTCGCCTCCTCCACGTACCGTCCGCCATCTGCACCCCACCATAGTTGGTACGCAGCACTTTCCGTTCGAAAACTCCCAGTGCGCGTTGGACCTCCACGAGCATCGTCCAGGTCTCGTGTCCGTAGAGGATTACCGGTCTAATGAGCATTTTGTAGATTGTCAGTTTGGTACGGCGGCGAACTCTATTCGATCGGAGCGTCTTGCGGAGTCCAAAGTACGTACGATTTCCAGCCACTATGCGTCTCCGAATTTCTCTGCTGGTATCATTTTCGGCAGTCACCAGTGAGCCCAAGTACACGAATTCTTCGACGTGTTAATGACTAGTCCAATCCGCTTGGCTTCCCTCTTCAGTCTGATGTAAGCTTCCTCCATCTTCTCATAGCTACGTGCCATAATATCTATGACGTCGGCGAAGCCAAATAGCTGGACGGACTTATTCAAGGATGTTAACGATCATTCAATAATTTGCGTTCGATCATTTAGTAGTTTGTCAATAACACATTCCAGAAGCTGAATTTCAAAATATGTTGTGTGGTGGACTTCTAGTGCGAAGGTTTTTCTACAACTCTGCCTAATGGTTCGTTGTTTGAATTCCACTAGTAACGGAGTTATAGCTATAGTTTCAGCAACTTAGACTAAATGATAACAAAATTCCAATCATTTAGTCTAAGTTACTGCAACTAGCGCTCTAACTCCGTTATTAGTTGAATTCTAATAACGAACCATTAGGCAAAGTTGTAGAAAAACCTTCGCACTAGAAGTCCACCATACAACATATTTTGAAATTCAGCTTCTGGAATGAGTTATTGACAAACTACTAAATGATCGAACGCAAATTACTGAATGATCGTTAACATCCTTGGACTTATTGAAAATTGTACCACTCGTGTTAATCCCTGCTCTTCGTATTACCCCTTCCAAAGCGATGTTGAATAGCAGACACGAAAGACCATCACCTGAAACTCGAACTACGCACATCACCCGATCCATCGTCGCTTTGATCAACCGTGTCAGTTTATCCGGAAATCCGTGTTCGTGCATTAGCTGCCATAGCTGGTCCCGATCGATTGTATCATATGCGGCTTTGAAGTCGATGAATAAATAGATGATGTGTGGGCACGTTGTATTCGCGACATTTCTGCAGTACTTGGCGAATGGCGAACACCTGGTCTGTGGTGGAGCGTTCGCCCATAAAACCCGCCTGGTACTGCACACGGTCGATTTGGTGGGGCCTACTTGCGGATACATGCAGCTTTTTATAGAGGTTTAACAGGGCCCACTGTCAAACCCCACCACATCCTAGGCAAGCCCCACAACTCGCAGATGGCCTGGGGAGGGATCGTCAAGCCCTTGGACATAGTCTCTTCTGCCCATTAGCTAGTTCTTCTTTCATTTATTTAGTCTACATCGAAACAGATAACACTGAATCAACAATTTGACGCCACAATACACGGTTCGAGGCCGCATCTCTCCATCCTCGAATACGCCCCACGCTCGCCAAGTCGTTCTGCACCTGGTCTGCCCATCACGCTCGCTGCGCTCCACGTCGTGTCGTACCTGCCGGATCGGAAGCGAAAACCATCTTTTCAGGGTTGCTGTCCGGCATTCTTGCAACATGCCCTGCCCATCGTACCCTTCCGGCTTTAGCTACCTTCTGGATACTGGGTTCGCCGTAGAGCTGGGCGAGCTCATGGTTCATTCTTCGCCGCCACACACCGTCTTCTTGCACACCGCCAAAGATGGTCCTAAGCACCCGTCTCTCAAAACTCCGAGTGCTTGCAAGTCCTCCTCGAGCATTGACCTAGTTCGTTCTAGCTAGTTCTTATCCACAGCAAATCTTGATATTTAAATGATATTTCGGTGCAAATGTTTGATATTGTTGCCTGTTCTTTTATCTCTCATATCAATCAAGTCCATATCATGATTTGTTATTCTGTTCATGGATTATGCCCGAGAGAAAATACCAAATGACCATCACTTTTGAAGCCTTTATTATACCATTCGCAGAAAAATCAGTAAGAATTTTCCGTAGCTCTTGAATACCTTTATTCACAGTATTTAAAGTTTTCTGCCCTGCAAGATATGCAACTAGTGATTATTCTCATCAATTCAGGTTATGTGATTACATGCGTTTATGAGTCTTTATAAATTCGTAACCGGATCAATTAGAAAATAGCCTGTTCAAACAAACTGAGATTTAGCAATATCATTTCAATTATATCTCTAGCCGTATTCTTACCTAGTAATAGCACATTTAGGATTTTAGGATTTTAGATTAACTAATTTAGCAAATAATAAGCTAAGCAAATTTGCGACCAATATCGGCCACCCAGAATTGGATTATTTTCCTATTCAACCATTTTTTTTACACGGTTGGTATTCTTTAATTTTCCGATTAACCTAATTTTTTACAGCTTTTTAAATACCACCTGATTTTCTTTTTAGTTTTTGTGAATTTTTTTCATGAGGTTAACTCATAGTTTAATTAACGTTAAAGGTGTTAATTGACTAATTCCACCCGTGTAAAAAAAGAACTGGGTGTAAGTGATCACTCGTGTAGTTTTTTTTTGATACAGAATTGAATTTCATTGATCAACAAGGTTCAAATTACCGACAGACCCACTACAGAGTTGAATTTT
The DNA here is from genome assembly GCF_024139115.2 of Armigeres subalbatus. Lineage (NCBI taxonomy): Eukaryota > Metazoa > Arthropoda > Insecta > Diptera > Culicidae > Armigeres > Armigeres subalbatus. The sequence goes on from NC_085140.1 coordinate 80,418,683, forward strand.
TCCTTATCCAAAAAGGTTCGATAGTGATCCCGACCGTCGACCGACGTGCTTCAGCGTTGGATTTTAGAGCTAATAGGCATAAGTCCATGAAAAACAGTTTTTTACTTGAGTATCCCAGATATTAGATAAAATTTTAATGGTTTTCTCTGTTTTTTTAGTATTCGGTCATAGGTTACAGAAATCATAAAGAAATTATGCAATTAGTTGGTGATTTTGAGCCATTCTTCCTTCAAAGAGTATGAACGGATAAGGTTAATGAATAAAGAACATTAAGTAATTTTAATGATTTTTCAGTCTGTAATAGATCCTTTTTTACAGATTTTATTGAAAAATCTGGAAAAGACCCACGACTTTGTGAGGTTTCTTACTTTTTTTTTGCAATAATCAAAATCTAAAAAATTCTTTGGGGCTGCATTATACATACTTACCACCAAATACTGACTGTTATCTAAAGCATCATAGCTATTGCGCATTTCGATTTTCTTAGTAAGGAAGCGCCCTTGGCGAACTCTTGATTGGGCGCCCCTTTCTTACTAAGGAAAACAAAATGAGCAATAGTTTAAACGGTTTCACTAAAAGATGGAGAATTTAAATTATGCCTAACATACATTTTGTCTAACGTTATTATGCTTAGAATACTCATGCTTACACTCGTATTGTACACCACCCACACAGCTCTCCCCCGAGCAGCACGCATGTTGTACATAGATTACAGTAACTTATATGCAACCGGATTTAGTCACAATTAGGTTACTGCAACCAGTTTCATTTGGTTTGTGCTGCTTGGGCCCTTCTCTCAATGACCGTCCCACCCCACCTATAATCGTTTCCTATAGATAGGAAATACGTGCTCCAAGTTTTGTCGACCCATGAATCAAAAAGTTAAACAGAACTGTTAGTTTCATAAACATGCCCCCCCCCCTTCCATTTTTATCTGTGACACTCCCACTCAGTCTAATGTCGTCTTCTTTATACAGAGAATGTGTTCCCCATTTGGTGAAAATCGGTGAAGAGGTTCAGAAGTTACACTGAATTGATCGATAGATAAATAATACTCCTCTCTCATCCCCTCCCCCTTCTCCAATAACATATCCACTTTGGCCACTGAAATTGTCGCATTAGGTCGGAGAATATTTGTTCCAAATATGGTTGAAATCGGTAAATGGGTTCAGAAGCTATGCGGAACTCTAGCTCAACTGTGAGGTAGTTTACAGTGTTTTGTACTTTATGAAGTTATATTTTCGCAGCTTGGGGCACAAATATTCAATCAATTTCTCCTTAATTAGGGGTTTCATAGCTTTTGCTAAAATTGCCGTATCGATATTTATAGCATCACATATTTTATTATATAACCTATAAATACATATAACACAAACTGCAACATAATTGTTGAACATTCACAACCATTCATTCAGCAATCTTATTTTCATTCACCAGTCCTCCGCCAGCAAAGTAGGTGTATCGATTTCACGCCTGGTATAGTGTGATTGCGTTTGAACAACCGCTCAACTCCCCACAGTCAGCCAGGGCTTGATTATTGTCGGTCGTGTTGTGTTTCGGCCTACCGCAGCAAGGTTGCCGGTGTTCGTTCACTTGGAATTGTGCGTCGGTGCTGCGATTGGATCCAATTTACAGCCGAGGAAATTATTCCTGACAATTACTTTCCAAAACCGCAAAACCTCACCGACAACGGCACAGGCAGCAATCTCCTGTTTGGGAATTGGATGTTGCGAGCAGGAACAAGTAGATTCACCGCCCACTGAAGCGCCTTATGCCTTGCACCCGGTTTCGTAGAAAATGCTACAACCTAATGTCGGTTGGGAGTTTCGGGAATCGAGCGAAACATACGAATAAGACTCAACACGATGATTATTTTGCATGCAGTTAAAATCCTCTCGATTTCACAATTACCAGAAACTTGAGTCATCGCCTTGTTGTCTAGTACATATAAGAAATTCAGCACAAGCACGTTCTAGATTCAAGCTGTATACAGTATTGCCTTGCTTTGCTTTATAAGCCTTTTATTATAGCAATTGCAGTTGTCCGAATTTCATGAACCGCAATGAAATTTGCTGTCAATGTTTTCCGTTATGGTATTGATTTGAATTCTTAAAATTAGTACAATTAAATGCTAACAGAATGAGTAATCATTTTGCGCTTAGAGTTGTACCCTTTTCAAAAAGCTCACTAGTTACATGCAATAGCGCTATAAGGTTAATCTTTGCATTCACCTCCAATAGTTCGATGAAATCCGGTAGATGTACAGCAAATGTTCGCCATCAGCTCAACGAGTACGACGAACGTGATAATGCAAATTCCACATACTTGTGCGTGCATAAGTCCTATTTTTACATGACAAAGAGAAGAATTCGGTCACGCTGCAATTAGCACAACATTCCACTGCCGCAAGGCGCAAGTTCGCACGTAGAAAAACTCACCAGTTGTGGCACCATTGCGAGTCTACACCCTCGCACTTTCGCCACCGGAAAAACAGCAGCCAAAAGCCGCATTGTGTTTCCATTCTGATAAATTGTTTGCGGTTCAGCACACCCAAGTCGAAGAATTTCCACAATTAAGCTTTTCCTAACCGACTGACTCGGTCTCCGTCGGTCGTCGTAGGCCATCCTGCTGGGCCACAGTTGTATCACAGTTGGTCGTTGTTGTAGGTGTGCCACACGACTAAGACGCATCTCAACGGCAGGGACAGCACCGATAATTGTGCTCTCGGTTCCGGAAACGTCGAGATATGGGGAGGACAAGCATCCTTTGGTTCTTTCGGGTAGGTACTCGGGGCCTGAACGGCAGTGGAATAGATTTGAGAAGGGGGCTTGAAATATCCGATAAATTTCGGAAGCATCTCCTTGTTTCGGATCGGGTGCCCTTCTGTTGCGGCACTAGGATGGCACATAGGCGGTGTTAGAAGGAAGTGGATGAATTCTAATGCAGATGTAAATTTTTTTTTCAATAAGCATAGTTGATATTGAACTTGTCTTGATATTGAGCTTTCTTGAGGGGACCAACTGCTCAAGGGTCCGGATATGCTAGTTCCCCTCCCACGGGTGCATTTGAAGGTGACATACAGAAAATGTTCAATCAAATCCTCATCCGAATAAAGGACAGACAGGCACAGCGCCGAGCAGTATTCAGATCAGTGCACGAAGAAAGCAGAAGCAATCGTCAAACGGCACTACGTCGATGGATCCTTCGATAGCGTGAACACATCAGATGAAGAGATTCAGCGAGCCAACAAGGTGAAATAGGTACATCGGTTTCCATATTAGGAACTGGGTGTCAAATTCTGACATGCTTTTAGGCAAGTTTATTGAGAGCTGAGCAGCGGATCGACGGTGCATGTCAACAAGAGAAGATCGTCCGACGGAACGGATCGCCATCAGCATCGTAATGGCTCATTATTCTTGCCGGATTCGTCACATCAGTCACCATTCTTGGACAAATGCTGATCCGGGACCTATGGCGCACAAGTCACTGATGGGCGAAATCGTTAACGAAATGTCATACAAGTAGTGGATTCGCTAGGCGAACATTCTGGCGGATTTCAGGCATTCAGGCATTCAAGTTACCGTGCTACTACATTGGCGGCACACGATCAGAAAAGGTCCAAGACGTGCAGTTGCATATCTTTGCGGATGCGAGCGAGACCGTTTACGGATGTATGGCGAATTTGCGAGCCGTGGTACAAGAAGATGTGATGTGCTGTTGAAGCAACTGTCGATTTCACGTCTGGAGCTTTTAGCAGTGGTACTCGCTGCACGAGCGTCGTAGACGGTTCGCTAAAGTCACAACTTTGTCATCAAAAAAGACGTAAGAAGTAGTAGAGAGGAATGGCCGAGGAAAAGTAGGCCACCAACGAATACAACTGAGGAACTTCAGGATCATCTGTTGCTAAGGACTGTTCAGTTTATGAAGAGGACACTTTGTATTGTCGATGCTTTAAAAACCATCAATCTTTTTTGAAATCTGTTTTCTTTTCATTGAATATGTTGTCTGGCCTTCTAGAAATGAAATCCAATTATCAACGAAACAATTCTAACTCAGAAATTTGGGATATTCATAATAATCTAAGTTTGTTGGATTTTCAACAGCTTCAACCGTTTATATCCCGTTTTCGGGCTGCCACAGGCTCTACTGTTTCTAGATATCGACAAATCATTGACAGTGTGTTTCTTTTGGATCTTCTTGATGATTTTGTTGACATGCCGATTTACAATTTTCTTACAACCTGTCAATTTTGCTTATGAAAAAATCTGTTGGAAAGCTTATGTTTACGCGAAATTTGAGAAGCTTTCACAATTGGCACAATTTTGTTGGATTTAAACTGTTTTATCTGTTTTCAAAAAGTACAGTTGATTGACAGTGTATTATAAAATACGATAAAGCAAACTCCATCGAACTTGACCAATATATCTGCATAATATCGTTATGTAAAAGTGACCTCTCAATAAACTGAACAGTCCTTACATGACATGGAGGCGGAACAGGCGGAGCTTCGAGAGGAATTCCTGGCGGAGCTTCCGGAGGAATTCCTGGCGGAGCTTCTGGAGGAATTCCTCCGGAACTTCCGAGGAATTCCTGGCGGAACTACCGGAGGAATTCCTGACGGAACTTTTGGAGCAATTCCTGACGGAACTTTTGGAGGAATTCCTAGCGGAACTTCCGGAGGAATTCCTGGCGGAACTTCCGGGTGAATTCCTGGCGGAACTTCCGAATGAATTCCCGGAGGAACTTCCGGAGGAATTCCTGTCGGAACTTCCGGAGGAATTCCTGTCGGAACTTCCGGAGGAATTCCTGTCGGAACTTCCGAAGGAATTCCTGTCGGAACTTCCGAAGGAATTCCTGGCGGAACTTCCGAAGGAATTCCTGGCGGAACTTCCGAAGGAATTCCTGGCGGAACTTCCGAAGGAATTCCTGGCGGAACTTCCGAAGGAATTCCTGGCGGAACTTCCGTAGGAATTCCTGGCGGAACTTCCGAAGGAATTCCTGGCGGAACTTCCGAAGGAATTCCTGGCGGAACTTCCGAAGGAATTCCTGGCGGAACTTCCGAAGGAATTCCTGGTGGAACTTCCGAAGGAATTCCTGGCGGAACTTCCGAAGGAATTCCTGGCGGAACTTCCGAAGGAATTCCTGGCGGAACTTTCGAAGGAATTTCTGGCGGAACTTCCGAAGGAATTCCTGGCAGAACTTCCGAAGGAACTCCTCGCGGAACTTCCGGAGGAATTCCTGGCGGAACTTCCGAAGGAATTCCTGGCAGAACTTCCGAAGGAATTCCTGGCGGAACTTCCGAAGGAATTCCTGGCGGAACTTCCGAAGGAATTCCTGGCGGAACTTCCGAAGGAATTCCTGGCGAAACTTCCGAAGGAATTCCTGGCGGAACTTCCGAAGGAATTCCTGGCGGAACTTCCGAAGGAATTCCTGGCGGAACTTCCGAAGGAATTTCTGGCGAAACTTCCGAAGGAATTCCTGGCGGAACTTCCGGAGGAATTCCTGGCGGAACTTCCGAAGGAATTCCTGGCAAAACTTCCCGAGGAATTCCCGGAGGAACTTCGGAGGAATTCCCGGAGGAACTTCCGGAGGAATTCCCGGAGGAACTTCCGGAGGAATTCCCGGAGGAACTTCCGGAGGAATTCCCGGAGGAACTTCCGGAGGAATTCCCGGAGGAACTTCCGGAGGAATTCCCGGAGGAACTTCCGGAGGAATTCCCGGAGGAACTTCCGGAGGAATTCCCGGAGGAACTTCCGGAGGAATTCCCGGAGGAATTCCCGGAGGAACTTCCGGAGGAATTCCCGGAGGAACTTCCGGAGGAATTCCCGGAGGAACTTCCGGAGGAATTCCCGGAGGAACTTCCGGAGGAACTTCCGGAGGAACTTCCGGAGGAATTCCCGGAGGAACTTCCGGAGGAATTCCCGGAGGAACTTCCGGAGGAATTCCCGGAGGAACTTCCGGAGGAATTCCCGGAGGAACTTCCGGAGGAATTCTTGGAGGAACTTCCGGAGGAATTCCCGGAGGAACTCTCGGAGAAATTCCCGGAGGAACTTCTGGAGGAATTTCCGGTAGAACTTCCGGAAGAATTCGGAGGAACTTCCGGAGGAATTCCGGAGGAACTTCCGGAGGAATTCGGAGGAACTTCCGGAGGAATTCGGAGGAACTTCCGGAGGAATTCCGGAGGAACTTCCGGAGGAATTCCCGGAGGAACTTCCGGAGGAATTCGGAGGAACTTCCGGAGGAATTTGGAGGAACTTCCGGAGGAATTTGGAGGAACTTCCGGAGGAATTCACGCAGGAACTTCCGGACGAATTCCCGATGGAACTTCCGGAGGCAGACCCGGAGGAACTTCCGGAGGAAGTCTTGGAGGAACTTCCGGAGGAATTCCCGGAGGAACTTCCGGAGGAATTCCCGGAGGAACTTCCGGAGGAATTCTTGGAGGAACTTCCGGAGGAATTCGGAGGAACTTCCGGAGGAATTCCCGGAGGAACTTCCGGAGGAATTCCGGAGGAACTTCGGAGGAATTCGGAGGAACTTCCGGAGGAATTCCCGGAGGAACTTCCGGAGGAATTCGGAGGAACTTCCGGAGGAATTCCCGGAGGAACTTCGGAGGAATTCCCGGAGGAACTTCCGGAGGAATTCGGAGGAACTTCCGGAGGAATTCCCGGAGGAACTTCCGGAGGAATTCGGAGGAACTTCCGGAGGAATTCCCGGAGGAACTTCCGGAGGAATTCCCGGAGGAACTTCCGGAGGAATTCCGGAGGAACTTCCGGAGGAATTCGGAGGAACTTCCGGAGGAATTCCCGGAGGAACTTCGGAGGAATTCGGAGGAACTTCCGGAGGAATTCCCGGAGGAACTTCCGGAGGAATTCCCGGAGGAACTTCGGAGGAATTCCCGGAGGAACTTCCGGAGGAACTTCGGAGGAATTCCCGGAGGAACTTCGGAGGAATTCGGAGGAACTTCCGGAGGAATTCCCGGAGGAACTTCCGGAGGAATTTCGGAGGAACTTCCGGAGGAATTCCCGGAGGAACTTCCGGAGGAATTCCCGGAGGAACTTCCGGAGGAATTCCCGGAGGAACTTCCGGAGGAATTCCCGGAGGAACTTCCGGAGGAATTCGGAGGAACTTCCGGAGGAATTCCGGAGGAACTTCGGAGGAATTCGGAGGAACTTCCGGAGGAATTCCCGGAGGAACTTCCGGAGGAATTCCCGGAGGAACTTCCGGAGGAATTCGGAGGAACTTCGGAGGAATTCCGGAGGAACTTCCGGAGGAATTCCCGGAGGAACTTCCGGAGGAATTCCCGGAGGAACTTCCGGAGGAATTCCCGGAGGAACTTCCGGAGGAATTCCCGGAGGAACTTCCGGAGGAATTCCCGGAGGAACTTCCGGAGGAATTCCCGGAGGAACTTCCGGAGGAATGGAGGAACTTCCGGAGGAATTCCCGGAGGAACTTCCGGAGGAATTCCCGGAGGAACTTCCGGAGGAATTCCCGGAGGAACTTCCGGAGGAATTCCCGGAGGAACTTCCGGAGGAATTGGAGGAACTTCCGGAGGAATTCCCGGAGGAAGTTCGGAGGAATTCTGGAGGAACTTCCGGAGGAATTCGGAGGAACTTCCGGAGGAATTCGGAGGAACTTCCGGAGGAATTCCCGGAGGAACTTCCGGAGGAATTCCCGGAGGAACTTCCGGAGGAATTCGGAGGAACTTCCGGAGGAATTCCCGGAGGAACTTCCGGAGGAATTCGGAGGAACTTCCGGAGGAATTCCCGGAGGAACTTCCGGAGGAATTCCCGGAGGAACTTCCGGAGGAATTCCCGGAGGAACTTCGGAGGAATTCGGAGGAACTTCCGGAGGAATTCGGAGGAACTTCCGGAGGAATTCCCGGAGGAACTTCCGGAGGAATTTCGGAGGAACTTCCGGAGGAATTCCCGGAGGAACTTCCGGAGGAATTCCCGAGGAACTTCGGAGGAATTCGGAGGAACTTCCGGAGGAATTCCCGGAGGAACTTCCGGAGGAATTCCCGGAGGAACTTCGGAGGAATTCGGAGGAACTTCGGAGGAATTCCCGGAGGAACTTCCGGAGGAATTCCGGAGGAACTTCCGGAGGAATTCCCGGAGGAACTTCCGGAGGAATTCGGAGGAACTTCCGGAGGAATTCGGAGGAACTTCCGGAGGAATTCGGAGGAACTTCCGGAGGAATTCCCGGAGGAACTTCGGAGGAATTCCCGGAGGAACTTCCGGAGGAATTCCCGGAGGAACTTCCGGAGGAATTCGGAGGAACTTCGGAGGAATTCCCGGAGGAACTTCCGGAGGAATTCCCGGAGGAACTTCCGGAGGAATTTGGAGGAACTCCGGAGGAATTCCCGGAGGAACTTCCGGAGGAATTCCCGGAGGAACTTCCGGAGGAATTCCCGGAGGAACTTCCGGAGGAATTCCCGGAGGAATTTCCGGAGGAATTCCCAGAGGAACTTCCGGAGGAATTCCCGGAGGAACTTCCGGAGGAATTCCCGGAGGAACTTCCGGAGGAATTCCCGGAGGATTTTCCGGAGGAATTTCCGGAGGATTTTCCGGAGGAATTTCCGGAGGAACTTCCGGAGGAATTCCCGGAGGAACTTCCGGAGGAATTCCCGGAGGAACTTCCGGAGGAATTCCCTGAGGAACTTCCGGAGGAATTCCCTGAGGAACTTCCGGAGGAATTCCCTGAGGAACTTCCGGAGGAATTCCCGGAGGAACTTCCGGAGGAATTCCCGGAGGAACTTCCGGAGGAATTCCCGGAGGAACTTCCGGAGGAATTCCCGGAGGAACTTCCGGAGGAATTCCCTGAGGAACTTCCGGAGGAATTCCCTGAGGAACTTCCGGAGGAATTCCCGGAGGAACTTCCGGAGGAATTCCCGGAGGAACTTCCGGAGGAATTCCCGGAGGAACTTCCGGAGGAATTCCCGGAGGAACTTCCGGAGTAATTCCCGGAGGGACTTCCGGAGGAACTCCCGGAGGAAGTTCCGGAGGAATTCCCGGAGGAACTTCCGGAGGAATTCCCGGAGGAACTTCCGGAGGAATTCCCGGAGGAACTTCCGGAGGAATTCCCGGAGGAACTTCCGGAGGAATTCCCGGAGGAACTAATTTGAAAAAGTCACCTGTCATAAGACGAGTTTAAACAATCCCATTGAATTCCACCACTTAATTGTATCTTGACAGATACGTATTTCGACCTCAACAGTAAGGCCGTCTTCAGTGTCTCGTACTTGACTCGACGAGTCAAGTACGAGACACTGAAGACGGCCTTACTGTTGAGGTCGAAATACGTATCTGTCAAGATACAATTAAGTGGTGGAATTCAATGGGATTGTTTAAACTCGTCTTATGACAGGTGAAAACATTCCACTAAAAAGCTCAACATAATTTTCTTATTGAAAAAGTGTTTTTTGAACCACCCTAATGTCCATCCACGGTGCAGTACGCCGGCGTGACGTTGCCGCTGACTGTAAATGATCTTTCACGCCGTCGTCGATAATATTTTAATTGGCGCACAGATCTAATAAGTTTTCGTCAGTATTAAATTTGTTTCAAAGGTTCATCACTACCATGAAATTAGCATATAGGATCAACTATTTAATGGATAGTCAAAATTTAAGTTCACTGGTACACAGATAAGTCCATTAAGTAATTTTAAATGAGGGAGTCAAACGCAAAGTGGTGTAAGTGACAAAATATTAGTTTTGAGGAAAATTAGTTCAAAGTTTTCTCAATATTTTTTCCATTCATACAAATTGTAAGGCAGTTCAAAAAATTAAAATTTTCTAATAATTTTCATATTTGTTACAAACATCATACAATCTATATCAACATATTGGCGCAAATCTCGAGAATCAAAGCATTTTTTTTGCTATAGTCAATTCAATTTTCCACCAAAATATCACTTACACCCTCTGCTTCTAACCTTCACAAATGTATTTTCATGCTCATATTAGGAACTGAAATCAATGTATTTTTATTAAATAACGAATATTTATACGTTTGTTGGGAATAGCTGAGTTCTACATGACGTAATTTTTCCAATACTTTATGCTGTGTACTCCATCTTCAGCAAACATTCCTTTACACACCTACGAACCACTATTTCAGGCACTTGCTGCACCGTGAAACCAGAAGCAACCATTGCGAGGTTAAGAAGGAATAATTAAGGCGCTGAAGGAAACTATGCGATCGGCTAGCTACCAAGTTTGTCCCACTTGCTGGCCGGCGATAGATGGAGGACCAAACTAAATAGATGAAAGAAACTGTTCGACAAAGTTTAGACCCAGGGGACCACGATAAAAGCTCGTCGAGCAGCAACAGCATCGAGAAGCGGTAGTTTGTTAGTTTTCCTCGTCGAGTTTAAGTTATACTGATGAATTGGAGAGATACGATGGGAGAAGGAATTATGGGACAAAATTTTCGATCTTATCTCTGACGGAATGCGAGAGGAAAGTTACACAACGGTAAGCTAATTTAATGAAACTGGTTTCGGTTGTGCAAAGTTTGCGGAGACTCTCCTGAATTTGTTTCAATAATTATGGTTCTCGTGCTCTATTGATTTTTCTAAGTTTCTGATTATGTTGGCATTTATTTCGTTCAAGATTATGAAAATTATTCAATTTGTGTTCATCCTTCCGGATACAAAGCGAGGTGACACGCGCAATTCATTATATGCCGCTAAAATCGCCCTTGGGGCTCAATGTAATCTCGCGATGATTAAATTCAAGCGAATTTATCGCCGGGAAGTCGTTCAAGTTCTCTCGTCCATAATCGGTGTCCTTCATGTTTAATCCATGTTGTTTTAATTGTTTCGCTTTGTTCCTCAACGATACGGTCGACGCGACATTAAAACCTTCCAGCTTACAGCACAGGTCATCGAAAATGCTTCACTTGATATCGTCTCCGTTTTATTTCAACCGACAACAAAATTGCCACCAAGGGACAGTTTTGGTGGCGCTTGGAATTGATTTCCTGGGTTCCATTTTCCTTCAAGAGAGGGAAACAATCTGACCAGCCCGAACCACTTGAATAGAAGGGCGTTTAACGATTTTCTACAACACATCCGACCCAAACAATATCCGCCACGTTTAGGCTGAGGTGAGGACGCCACTGAAATAATATTATCATAAAGCATTTGATTCCAGTAAAGGTTGCTAAATCATTTTATATGTCGTATAACATTATTCTGGTAATATCGTTGGTTCATGTTATTATTTCAGGGTGATAGAAGAAGAGGAGTGTTTGCAATTGTGACATTTTGATCAAAATTGAGTAGAAAATAGCCAAACATATCTTTGGTTTAGGGGCATAACAGCAATACAATTAATATCGATTGTACGCTACTTATGATTTTTGAACTTTCATAAAATTTGAATGAAACAAACAAAAGATTAGGATAGTTGGTAGTTTGGTATTGTTTGTTGAGTATGAAAGATTATATTAACAATTCTATTTGTTATAATTGTAGGTACGTTTTCCAATTATCTTGTCGCCCTTCAAATTATTACATAATATTGTAATATGGATTCCTACATCTTGGAAAACAAAATGAATCGCGTAAATCGATTACCATAATCAAATCCGGAAAAGCGAAGTACAGGTCAATAACAACAAAATTTACATTCAAAAATATAAAAACAGTCAGAAAAAATGCGACTATTTCTCAGTAAAACCAAATTTACAATTCTTGTTTTATTCTCAACGTGTATTTGAAGTTAAGAATAATTTTCAAACGACAATAAAAGCATACATGCGTTCCTTGAGCATTATGCTAATACGTATCTATGAATCGAACCGTAATAACCTCCATCAAACCGCAAAACGGAAGGGTCAACAGATCGATAAATATTCTTATCCCATCCCATGTTAGTTTAGGATTCTGGTGCTCTTCAGCTGTGCAAAAAAGCCTACAGACAAATGTGCGGATCTCAACACCGAGGCCAACCTTTGTGACCTCGAAAAAAGAACTGAAAAGCATTAGAGTGTTCAACCGCTTGGTTGCGTTGCTTGAAACATTCAGTCCCTAGGAGCTTATAGAGAAAGATTGAGTCGTCATGAAGTAAAACGAATAGGATTTTCTATCATTTTTTTACACGAATATGTGCTCAATAGTTTTCAAAAACTCTGATCAACAGTTGATTTAAGCGCAAATTTTCTCCACAAATTATTGAATACATTTATTTCCAATCGAATTAAAAGGGCAGAAAAGACGATTAGATTAATCACGGCAACTCTTTTCCACTAATCGTATTTTGCGACACTCGCAGTAGTGGCCATGGCGCGCCCGATTAGAAATAATAATTTACAATAATTTGCAATAATTTCGATTTCAATCACGTTCGCAGCTGCAGGAGACTGACTCGTAGAACATATTCTGTGGCCTGGGCGAGAAGGTCCGTCCATGTGCCCCAAGGCCACGCGCGCACACGCCGATAATAAAGTACGTGAGGTTCACGATATTGCGATCAATTTACTTGGAGGCGCGTGTGCTGGCAACATCGTTAGGGTAATCAGCATTATTATCTTCCGTGGCAAATGTTGGTGGAGTTCTATCGCTGGACATGAGTTTTCATTTCACAGTTCAAGGCAAAACAAATTATTTGTTTGGAACTTATGACGTTAAATTGGATAGTAGATAGCCTTACAATCATATCCAAAGATCAAAGCTGAATTAATAACCCTATGTAAAGGGCCAATTCAGATACGTACCGCACGCATGCACCACAGACATTTATTTCAATCAATCTCTGGGAAATTAGCATATTTTACGAATTGCAAACGTGGTTTAGTTATGCAATAATTTCCATATGTTAAGGTTAACGAAGAAATTCACGTGATTCCGCTGATAATCAACTCTTATCCAACCACGTGAATGAGACGAATAAAAAACATGTTCCACAGTTGATGAACCTATTGCACCGAGTTGATTTTGACTTGAACTACGTTTAAGGGGAAGGTATGAACATAGGGTGTAAAATGAATAAAATTTGGGACCGCCACGAGAATTGGGGAGCAGAGCTGACATTTCCTCACACACTGTGCACAATGAGGAGATTTTAATACACACCACACAGAGTGACGCTGATCCTCATCGTGTAACAAAGCCAACACGATGAGTGAGGACGTAGACGAAGAGTGAGAGAATTATTCTGGCGAGAGTTCGGCCAACACAAAGTTGTGCCACTTGGTGCAATATTCTTGAAAATGATATTGTTTTCCATGATGCTCGTATAAATACTTTGGAACATAAACATATTTTGGAGGGGTTTCAATGAAGATACTTGAAAGAAATGGCACGGGAAAGCAAACGGTGAAAGTTTAAAAACACTTCTCAATAATTCTATAGGAGCAATTCAGATAATAGCGGTTAGGGGTCGTTGACCTAAGTTGACGTTCAATTAATAAGGGTGAATCAATATTTCGACGGAAAACACACAAAAACCCGTTATCATAGCAGAAGTATTTTCGGCATAATGCATCAAGAAAAATATAGCACTGAAATGAAATAATGGGACTTTACATAAATTCCACATTTTCTGTTTTTGTTTTGATTTTAAATTACCTGACGGAAATAGTATTTAAAAATTGTCAGTAACATATTTTAAATAGACCTGTGCGCCGGTCATATAATCGGCGGCGTACTTTTGCCCCGGCGGCGGCGGCGTCACGGCGGCGCGCCGTTGGCTTTTATCGGCGGCGGCGTGAATGGGTGTGGATGAAAAAATAATGGCAAAAAAATCAATTTTAACGCCGATTTTTGAATTCACGCGCTTTTGATTCACACGGTACGAATCGCCCGTAGGTATAAAAATCGATGATTAAAATTGTAATAATTTATGTTTGTCTAACATCATTCCATAGTAAATTACCAGCCACACTAATAAGTACCTGATCTCAAAATGTTATTTAAATTAAAACTATTATATTTTTCTCTGATTTTGATGAATCAAAATTTAACGACGAATTCTGCTTCACTTTTCGTAACCCTTGAGCAGTATTGAGAATTAGACTTCGGTGCCATAGGACTAATTTGTTAATATTTTTTCCAAAAGTTTTCCCAATTCAGGATTTTGATAAACTCCAGTCGATTTACTTCTCAATATATATATATATTTTTTTAACTATCATTTATTTGGAAGGCTCATTCGCCGTAAAGCGCTACGGAGCCGGAATCATGTTTTTAAATACAGTTTTTTGTGATTCTTTTACACTGATGTTAGTTTTGGGGAACCGAAAGACTCGCGGTTTGGTCGAGGTTAGGGAATACAATTATACAATAGGAAAGGAAGGGAATTTAGGGTGCTTAATTAACTACAATGCTGATGTTCTCACAGTTGAAATCCTTGGCAAGGTTTCACATCTGTAACGAGACAAACATTTTTTGGGAGACAGCTGCGAGAGGAAGACATACGAATGGGGTTTAACGGTAGACAACAGGAGGAAGACATTTATGAGGGATTGCGACAGCAAAAGAGATGGATAGACGACGATTATAATCTAACATCAGACAAGGACAAGGGTGGACAAGGGACATGTATCGAGATCAAGGCCCGCCAACACTTCCCTAATAGGCTTTGGCCGCTTTCCTCGGACCCGAAGATGTTCAGTTAGCGCAGATCTGGGGAAACTTCTCAATATATCTAAATTTAAAAAAAAATCTAACCATTATTTTTTGAGTTACATATACAATTGGGCAAGGTTTGAGCGGCTGCATATCTAGTATATTTAGAGAATTTGCAGTGCTACTTCGTTCACCTGCTGTGACCCTTGGATCCTGGAAGGACATTCACGATGGAATCCACTAATGACAACCAAAATGGACATCGCGTTCTTGTATGGACAAATCACAACAGATGATCAACATAACTTAAATGAGCTCTGGTTGAGTAAGACTGGGGCACGGTTAAATATTTTCCTCATAAGTTGGTAAAATTTTTAAAACCCTATAAGAAATTCTACGGAAACTCATAAAGGCATTTTTTCAAAAACCATTAAGGTTCTCGTTAGGAAATTCCTTTAGTAATACCACAGGTAAAACCATAGAATATTCTTTCAGGATTTCATTCGCAAATTTATTAGGGAATGAAATAGTTTCCGAAAGAGTTCCTAAAACAATTTCCGAAGAAATTGCTGAAAAAATCTTCGAAGGGGTTCAGAAAGGACTCTCCGAGGGAACAGCGAAAAGAGTTTATAAAGACATTTCTGACAAAATTTCTGAAGAATTTTTTGAAAAAACTTAGTGTGAAAATACTTCGTCCGAACTTGGCCAACTTCACTATTGATCCCAAGCCTGACTTCCAACAAATCACACCGAGGAAATACAAAACCGAACTAGCATGATTGCTAAATGTGGACTCGTTTATTCGTCATAAGGAACAAAGGCATTGCTTATTATATGTATAGGTTTTTATAATTTTGCCCGGTAGCACCGACTTCAAAAAATAGTTAACATAAGGGAAGTGAAGGAAAACCCGCAGAAAAATCAGAAAGAATCTTTTCAGTAAATTTCGAAAAAAAAAACAAAATTCTAGGGAATTCCTAGAAGAATTTCCGAATGGTTCCCAAAAGCGATTTCCGAAGAAATTTCTTTGAATTAACTTCTGAAGAGATTCCCGAAAAAATCAAAAGAAATAGAGAACGTTGAGACGGAATTATTGAGGGTCTTTCACAAATTACGTAACGTTGAATGGTGAGAGAGGGGGTCGAGCCATACAAAAAATAAACCTTCTATACAAAAAGTGCTACGAGGGGGAGGGGGAGGATCCAAAATTACCAAACTTAGCGTTACGTAATTTTAGAAAGAACCCTTGAGGAAAATGCCCGAAAAAATCTTCCTAATAAAACCTAAGAATTTTCAAAGGATTACCCGTACAAATTCCCAAGGAATTGTTTAAGGTAGTTCTGCAAGAATTCCAATGGGAATTTAAGGAAAAGTTGTCAAAGAACTTGCTTAGGAATCCCTAGAGGAATTTCTAAAAAAAATCCAACGTTTTTTCCTAAAAAAATATTTTTTAAACAAAGAAATACGTGCAGAAAATTCTGACGTAATCCATGAGGTAAATTTTAAGGAATATCCGAAAGAATTTCCGAATAACTTTCTGGAAATCGTTTCCGGAGGAGTTTTTGTAGAACTTTTTGAGGCAATTTCTTAGGGAATCCTGGACGAATCTTCAAAAAAAATCTCTGGAGGAAATTGCGAATAAATTACTGGGAAAAATTCCAAAGGAATTCTTGAAGAAACTAAGGAAGTACATCAGAAATACCAGTTGGCATTTTCCCTTTGAGAATTCCTTCGGAATTTCCATCATAAAATCCTTCAAAAATACCTTTATTGATCCGTCTAGAAATTCCTTCAGGAATTCTTCAAGGAAGTATTTTACCTTTAAAAACTCAAAAGTTCCTTTAGTTTAGTTTGTGGTGTACAGTCGAACTCCTATCATAATCGTTTGTACTTATATGCAAACCCATTTCTTTTTGAACAGTAGAACTGTGAACAAAGTGTTAAAATAACCCAGATTAATCCACCTAGCGGTGATGGCGCCTTTCTCGCGCAAAAAGGTAATAAATGTAGCTTTTACGCTTACACCTCGATGATGTACAAGAAAGGCAAAACAGTTAAACCGTCTAAAGTTATGATAGAAAATTTACACTAGTAGACGACAGATGGCGCTGCCAAAAGTTTCTCGAATTTCCTATGTTCGAATTTTGACTTTCGGACAAATTCATAGTACTATGAAACTGAACGAAGAGCATACTTACGCCTAAATGCGTGCAACACGAGCATCTTTATGGTACGATGAAACTCTTAATGGGAGCAAGCCACGGATAAACTTTAAAAATATTCATAGATGCAAGGCATTTTTCATAACACATTATTGTTCTATGTGACTATGTCTCATTACTATTTTAATATTATCTATTTTTTGCAATTTGCAATTATTATGAAATTCAATAGTGATCAACAACGTTTTAGTCTCTGTCGGATGCAATTTGTTGCAAGAAAATCGGTTAAGAGTTTCTATGTGAAAATTTGGCTAATGTTTTTTATAGCATTTTGTGCACACACACACACGCACACACATACACACACACACACGCACACACGGACAGACAGACATTTGTTCACCTCATCGAGCTGAGTCGAATGGTATATAACACTATGGCTCTCCGGGACTTCTATCAAAAGTTCGAATTTGGAGTGAAATGATAGCCTTTCGGTACAACTTAGTTGTACGAGAAAGGCAAAACAATAAATTTTCAGTTCCGGGTTTTGTGATTTTTTTCCCGACCTCAATGAAATTCCATAACTTTTTAACTAATAGAGCATCTAACATTTCGGCGAGGGCGTTCGCTGGGACCAGCCTACACGATACTACAGGTTTTTCAGGCTCATGTGAATTCCGAATTGGAATAGCTCTAGAAAAAAACAATAATAAATAATTTTCATAATACCTAAATGACATTTCTCAACACTGCTCAGATCCAGAATGTTCGTGAGTGAGTAAGTGATGAAAGAAAACCAATTCACGCTGTAAAAAATAAGTACATTTCTATACATCTGTCGATGCATTTACAATGAAGCTTATATAAAAACAAAATTTAGGGGGGTCCCGTAGCGTAGTTGGCTACACGTTCGCCTTTCAAGCGAATGGTCATGGGTTCGATTCCCAGCCCCTCCAGCCTATGCGGTGGCGTATTGGGGTGCACGCCTCACCGTCACGGCTGCCTGATGACGACTGACAACTTGTTCTTCTCGGAGGCATTCCTCCAACGTTACCCGGATAAATGGCAACCGGACAATGCAACGATCATAGGATACACACGACATGGACAAAACGAATACATGAGCATGAGCAGGATAACCGTACAATTCGTAGTTGCTACTCCGTGATTGACTAGAACTTGCGAAATTGCACAGGGAACCAATTGAATGGAGCTTGGGTTTTAGCTATCATTCTCAATGTGCAAATTTCGGAAATTCAATGCATTTTACTAAGTCAATTACGGCGCCGGCCACGTCCTTACGGTCATCAAGGGAAGGAAGGATTATTAGTTCAACTCTCGTTGCTACTAGAGACCGAGTATACCTCTGCATCTCCACGATAGTCTTAGGATAGGATATTGTGTTAGTATGAAGGGATATATTATCTGGATTCACTTTGGTAAGTGATGCGATCTATGGAATAGGAATATATGAATGAGAATTAGAAGTACTAGAGTAATGAGAAAGTATTAAAGTGAATTCTAATGGGATTCATTTTTTACAATTAGAATTTGAATGCTATTGGATTCTAATACCACGCACACGTCTACCACACCATCGCTACCCGCACATCAACCTCACACATTCTTACTTGTATGAAGCCTGCACGAGCGTTGCGACCGTATATAGCATTCGTATGCGGGTACAAATGGATACCAATCTATTTTTACATTTTATTTACTGCTACTAAGTAACAGGCAGATTTTTATAACAATTCTATATTTAGAATCATACTTGCTAGCAATGAGAATTTGATTTGCAAAGAGATTGAGTTATATGATTAATGAAATTATCTAATAGGAAATTAGAAAGGGCCAGGGATCAAACCCTTAATCTCCTGCTTATGAGGCAGAAGCAGTGACACAAGGCCACCAAGCACCCACTGGATACACACGACATGAACAAAACGAATACAATGGACTTACGACGAGATGGACCGGCAACGACAACAACAATGAATAATGGAAAAAGTCTAAAAATAGATTCTGTGTGGATTCTGGCTGCAGAATACCACAGTAGATCTCGGTACAGTAGCGGTCAAGTAACACAGAGTGCCTATCAAATAAATAAAGGAATAAAAAAAAATAAAAACAAAATTTCTAGAGGAACTATTCTGTCGAAATTCTATGAAGAAGTGTCGAAGATATTCCTGAGGCAATCTGCCGAGAAGCTCCTGAGTGAATTCCCGGAGCAATTTCGTGGGGAGTCTGGGAAGAAGTCACTGGGTAAATTCCAAGACAATTCGGAGAAATCTGAAATAATTTTCGGTAGAATTCTCAAAATACCTAATAAAATTTCCGAAAGAATCCTTGGGGAATTCTTACGGAGAGATTTTGATAGAATTTTTGGGGTGGCATTCCAAAGGAATTTCAGGAGGAATTTCCAAAGAATTTCTTGAAACATTTTGGATTAGTTGTGGAAGAAGTTTCGTAGTTATTAACGGAAGAATTATTGGAGATTTTTTTTTGGAAGAAGTCCATTCACAAATTCACGAATTTATAACTTGACCAACTATCTCGAGAATATATAAATCAAATATTATTTATATTTTATACTTTTACAAAATACATTGCTTTGAGATCTAACTTCATCGTAAATCAGAGACGGTTCATGAATGTATTAATATCGTCATTGCAATTTTTTTTGTCTTTATTAAGAAGACTTTCAGCCCTAGGCACGCTCGTCTCCGTTATTGCAATCAGTTGTAGACGCGTTCGTTATCAACGATATCTTTATTCATTTTCAGAAATGATTTAGTGTAAATTAATATCGACTAAATTATTTCATTTTGCATAAATAACTCTGAAAGAGTTTGGCTTAGAAACCTCGCAGTTAAGAGCCAGTTCGCGAGAAGCGCGACCCCCTTTCCAAGGGAGGTTGCAACGATGTGCTCCGATTTGGATGAAATTTTCAGGGTTTGTCCATATATGTAAGAGAAAGCATTTTGCAAATTTTCAGATTTTTTCATTGAGGGGAAGTGGGGTAAAACGGCCCTTCAAAAATTATTGTTCAAAAATCGCCAAAAACAAAAAAATGCAATAACTTTTGCAATGAGTGACCGATTTTGTTTAAATTTAGCACGTTTTTTCTACTCAATTAGTACTCTATACCAAGTAGTTAATAGGGTTATAAAGTTGTTTACTTTAGGAGAAAATTGACTTTTTCGATAAAAAATGGTCGTTTTTCCAAAGGGAATATTTTCACCAATAGATCTAGGATAAAAACTAAACCCGTAAGGCAATTAAGGAACTAAAGAGCTTTCATCTCATATATAATTCAGAAGCGCCAACTCAAGAATTTCTTAGAAAATCGCAATTTTCTGCAACACTGTTTATTCTTAAGAAAATTCGCACAAATTTCGACCCTACTTATGTTGATGTTTTCCGATCTGGTGAAAACTGTCCAAACTTTTTTGTCTCAGTTGAAATTAAAAATCAGAATTTTCTATTAGGGGAGTGTAGGGTAAAATAGTCCTTTAAAAATAAATGTCAAAAAATACATCATTTTTTTATGTGAGTTCTAGCAGAAAATACAAAACTTTAAAAACACTTCTTAGATATGATTATTCCGACCCAACTGGCAACTAATCTAGTGATTTTACTAGTCTGCTTCGAAATTCTTCCAAGCTTAGTATTTTTATAGTTTTCTATCTGTCAACAATTAAATCCTTCACAATCTCTCAATCTCAAAAAATAACGTGAACTAGTCAACTAGTCATGTCATTTCTATAATATTCCGGCGGAGGTATTGTAAACTTTGCGTCGTCTTAAACTCCCGTTCAAAAATATTGTTCCACCAAAATATATTCCCACCAGTTCCTCCATGGTGACGTCTTAATTGCAAGAACGATGCATGGTTCAAGAACGACGTAAAGCAAAATCCAATGCTTTAGCTAGTTTCCATCCACTCGGAAGTGAGAACATTTGTTTTGGTACTTTGGTTGTTACATTGGTACTTCAACACGGTAGTCTATTCCTCGGTGAAAAAAACAATAGATAGATTTCTCAAAAAGTATTGTAAGCTGTTACTACCCAAGTACTACTTCTTAGCAAACCACACCTTATGGTTGGTTGGAAATATGTTCATATAAGGTTAGCAAAGATTTCAAGAGAAAAAGGCTGATATATAAGGCATCCTTTTTACAATCAACTACACAGTTTTGTTGAGGTACTCAAGCACTTTCAGGTGGTGTAAATTAAGCCGAGAATAAAACAGTTTTGCTTGGTAATCTTTAAATTAATTGATTAAGCGATCTACAATTTACATACTTCATCTATGAGTGTAGAAACGTGTATCCTAAAATTTGAAGTATTTTCATGAGGGGTGTGTTTTTAAATCGTCAGACAATTGATACACTATCCTATTCAATAGTATACACATTACATTGTTACGCTCTCCTTGTAGAAAATCAGCTCGTTGAAGAAAAAAAAGGTTTCTCCCGTTTTGTTCAAAACGAATGCAACTTTGTTAAACTTTGGAGTGTTTTTACACAGTTGTGTAAACATAGAATCGAGGGTATTCCATTACCTATGAGATAAAATTGTCCAACTCTTGAAAATATATACACCCGATTAGAACTGGTATAGTCCATTCAGTAAAACATTTTGTTCAGATTGTATCTCTGTAATATTGACTAGCAGTTTGAAGGTTAGTAATTCAAAATGTATGAATGGTACACGGTTTGACGTTTTTGCACAATAAACTTGCAGAATTTGGTTTAAATTGATAATGATGGAGCATGAAAGAGAGTTATGAATACCATACAATCGTTACAAGCTACAAAAACAAGCCTATGGTAACCTGATGCAAGTAGGTACAAAAGAAAAATATAATCTGAGAAGCAGCTCCACCAACAAGCTACACAGATAAAAATATGTTGTGATTTTAAATGTATTTCCATGCACATGTTTGGAGCATGCAAATAAACGCAACATTCAATCAATCTTACTATTCTTTTAAATCGAAATAAATTTAAACGGTGCTTGCTTGCAAAGTTCAATCAAATTGAATTGAATATCGAATGTTAATTCGTTTGATAGGTTCAGCTGCAATTTTACACGTCGTTGAATTTTCAAAAAATTTTGCTGTGTATGTTCAAACGTTACGAACTTGCTCATTTGTCGTTAAGAATAATTGTTTTTTTTTCGCATAGCTGTAAAAGCAACATCAGTACAGGTACCCAGAGTAATTGTAACTGATTCAAAAAAAAATATCAACAAGCACTTTCGTTGAATCCGTTCATTTTTGTTTGCGAAGAACGTGCTAATGTTTAAGGAACTTATTTTGGTCCTATATTACTTCTGTTGAAAATTGTTCTGCAAATAGTTTGCTATCTAATATAGATCAGCGAAGGATATACGTATCTTTTGAGACAAAAAATATAGATAAATTGAACGTAAGAAGAAACAGTTTTTTAAAACTTATGTATTTTCTGCTAGAACTCACATAAAAAAATGATGTATGTTTTGACATTTATTTTTAAAGGACTATTTTACCCTACACTCCCCTAATAGAAAATTCTGATTTTTAATTTCAACTTGGACAAAAAAGTTTGGACAGTTTCCCCCAGATCGGAAAACATCAACTTAAGTAGGGTCAAAATTTGTCCGAACTTTCTTTTGAATAAACAGTGTTGCAGAAAATTGCGATTTTCTTAGAAATTCTTGAGTTGGCGCTTCTACATTATATATGAGATGAAAGCTCTTTAGTTCCTTAATTGCCTTACGGGTTTAGTTTTTTATCCTAGATCTGTTGGTGAAAAATATTCCCTTTGGAAAAACGACCATTTTTTATCGAAAAAGTCAATTTTCTCCTAAAGTAAACAACTTTATAACCCTATTAACCACTTGGTACAAAGTACTAATTGAGTAGAAAAAAGTTGCAAAATTTAAACAAAATCGGTCACTCATTGCCAAAGTTATTGCATTTTTTTGTTTTTGGCGATTTTTGAACAACAATTTTTGAAGGGCCGTTTTACCCCACTTCCCCTCAATGAAAAAATCTGAAAATTTGCAAAATGTCTTCTCTTACATAAATGAACAAACCCTGAAAATTTCATCCAAATCGGAGAATATCGATACAAGAGGGGGTCGCGCTTCTCGCGAACTGGCTCTTAATAACTGTGGAAGTGCTCAATGAACACTAAGCTGCGAGGCGGCTCTGTCCCAGTGTGGGGATGTAATGCCAATAAGAAGAAGAAGAAGAAGAAGAGTATGACGATGATTATTCGGTTAGCTGATCGAAATTGTATTAATAATTGATAGGACGCCCAAGTCTTTTGTTTCCACATTTCCGCAACTGTCTTTCATTTGACAAATAGAAAGTAATTTTGGTTTTACAAAAAAGGATTATATTCCATCAATTATATTTCCATCAGCTGATCAAAATGCGAAACCATTTTTTTTTCTTCGCTGCCCCTATCGAAGATCGGCATAGCTATAATTCACACCATGCTTCGATTTTTCCAACAGTGAATTATATTTGCGCTACTTGAAATTCACCCAGCATTTTTTTATAACTTTTTTATATATAATTTTCACATAATTTGCAAAATCTTGATTTTCAGAACAGTATTTTCAGCTAGTAAATATTGCTGCTGCCAGAGGGATGGCCATCAGTAGCACCTACTTTGCACGAAAGAACATCCGAAAGCACACCTGGAGACACCCAAATGGTGAAACTTGCAACCAGATAGACCATGTTCTGGTGGATGGGCGCCATTTCTCGGATGTTATCGATGTGCGGACATTCAGAGGTCCGAACATTGACTCTGATCACTACCTCGTTGTCAGTAAAATTCGATCACGGTTGTCAACTGTATCGAACGAAAGATCACAGCGAACGATGCGTTACAATATCCAGCGATTGTCGGCGGAAGGAGTATCGACTGAGTACCGCCAGAAGCTCGACGAACGGATAAGTGCAATCAACGTTAGCGACAACATCAACGATCTATGGGAGTCGATCCATGGAGCGGTGAGCACAACAGCACGAGAAGTGGTAGGCACTGCACAGAGGCGACCCAGGACGGGTTGGTTCGATGTGGAGTGTCAGAGAGTGACAGACGAGAAGAACGTTGCCAGAAGCCGGATGTTGGTGTCAGGTACCCGATCGAATAGAGATCGGTACAAGGAAGCAAGAGCAGCCGAAAAACGAACCCACCGCAGGAAGAAAAAAGAGTACGAAGAACAAGTTATTAGTGAGGCGCAGGAAAAAATGGAGCAGAACGATATGCGGAGGTTTTATGAGTCTGTCAATGGCGTGCGGAGAAAGACAGCGCCATCTGCCGTCATGTGCAACGACCAACAAGGGAATTTGCTGACAGATAAAACTGAAGGGGCTGCCAGGTGGAAGCAACACTTCGAGACTTTGTTGAATGGAGGAAGTGACGGTGCATCGGTGAACAGAATAAATATTAGCGACGATGGACAAGCTGTGGAGTCACCTACACTAGATGAGGTTAAAAAAGCTGTCAAAGAGCTTGAGCTTGAGCTTGAGAGCTTGATTGACTGCTCGTAGTTGCTACTCCATTATGACCAGATCAGCTGTTCTTGCACAGGGAACCAACAGATGTTTGCTTGGGACTAGCACACATCTTCAATGTACAAGTACTGGTGATCTCATTTGTTAGGTCATACTGGCGCCTGCCACGTCAGAATGCAAGTCAATGTAGGGAAGGGGGAGGAAATGATGATGCGATCACTCGCCCACTGCAAGCCGAATATACCTCTGCACTTGCCACGAGATCATGCGGAATTTGTTGGAATTTATGGGTTAGGTTGGAGAGGCAGAGGTCCGTCTTGGTTAACGAGCTGCCAATGTGATAGATAGGAGAAGGTAACTGATGGAATTTCTAATTGGATGTAGGAAACCAGCTATATAAGTTCATTTCCGATTCTAGCAGATTACTGTTAGAATACTCAAGTTGAAGGTATAGGAATAGTAATGGAAACGGTATGGAAGTCCATTTCCAGTTCTAGCGATTGTTAGAACATGAGAAATTAAGAGAAAGATACAAAGTAGGAGAATGGAACGGACCTGAGATTTAACCCACGACCTCCTGCGTATGAGGCAGAAGCAGTAGCCATATGACTACCAAGCCCGCTTACACTAGATGAGGTTAAAAAGCTGTCAAAGAGCTGAAAAACAATAACGCTGCGGGGAAGGACCAGCTCCCGGCTGAACTTCTCAAACATGGCAGTGAGCAGCTTTATGAAGTTCTGCACCATATTATGTCGAAAATATGGGAAGACGAGGAAATGCCTGCTAGCTAGTTGGACGGCCTCATTTGCCCTCTCTTTAAGAAAGGGCATAGACTGGAGTGCGCCAATTACCGAGGAATAACCCTCCTTAATTCGGCGTACAAAATTATGTCCCGTATTCTGTTCAACAGATTGAGACCGCTTGAAGAGTCCTTCGTCGGCGAATACCAAGCAGGTTTTCGTGAGGGCCGATCAACGACGGATCAAATGTTTACCCTGAGACAAATCCTTGATAAATTCCGGGAGTACAACTTGCAGACACATCATCTGTTTATTGATTTCAAGGCGGCGTACGATTCAGTGAAACGGAATGAATTATGGCAAATTATGCTTGAACATGGTTTTCCGGCGAAACTGATACGGCTGATTCGTATAACGTTGGACGGATCGAAATCAAGTGTAAGGGTTGCGGATGAAATATCGACGTCATTTGTTACCTTAGATGGATTAAAGCAGGGTGATGCACTCTCGAACCTACTGTTCAATATAGCGCTCGAGGGAGCGATTAGGAGATCTGGTGTGCAAAGAAGCGGTACCATTATCACAAAATCGCATATGCTCCTGGGATTTGCGGACGATATCGATATTATCGGAATTGATCGCCGCGCCGTGGAAGAGGCTTTTGCGCCTTTTAAGAGGGAGACAGCGAGGATTGGACTCACGATCAATACCAGCAAAACGAAGTACATGGTCGCTGGCAATCAACGTGGGTTCATTAGTGGTGGTGGTAGCGAAATAGTGCTGGATAGTGAAAAATTTGAAGTGGTAGAAGAATTTGTGTATCTTGGCACATTAGTGACGTGCGATAATGATGTTACCCGCGAGGTGAAAAGGCGTATTGCAGCTGCAAATAGGGCTTATTACGGACTTCGTAACCAGCTTAAGTCCCGTAGTCTGCAAACGAAAACAAAACTCGCGCTGTATACTACTCTGATTCTTCCGGTGGCTTTATACGGCCATGAGACATGGACGTTAAAGGAGGCTGATCGGAGAGCTCTCGGAGTGTTTGAGCGTAAGGTGCTGCGGACAATACTCGGCGGTAAACAGGAGAACGGTATCTGGCGGCGTCGCATGAATCATGAATTGTACCAGGTGTATAAAGGGCTGGATATTATTAAGCTTATACTACACGGCAGACTACGGTGGGCTGGTCACGTTGTTCGTATGCCGGAAGAACGTCAAGCGAAGATAATATTTAGTAGAGAACCCGGAAGAGGCCGCAGGCTTCGTGGAAGGCCGCGTACACGATGGCTTTTTGCAGTTGAAGAGGACCTGAGGGCGCTCAATGTTCAGGGCGACTGGAAGCGATTGGCCCAGGATCGAGTCCAGTGGAGAAGGATACTCCATTCGGCGTAGGTTCATCGAAGAGCTGTAGCCCATCAAGTATCAAGTAAGTATTTTCAGTATAAATGCGTGTACTTCCCGCAGCGATATATGGTTCGCTCCTTTTGTGTATTTCTCTCTATTCTCTGTGGCCGAGCCGAAATAGAGAACATGGTGGTGTTTGACAGTTTCTAATTGAATAGCGGGAGAGTTTCCAATCAGAAACAAATCCTATGTGGGCAAATAGGATAGCAATAAAAAAAACAACACAATAATCAATGCCAATAAACATACTAGCATCAGCCGAAATTTACCCGTTCTGAAGGTAGTTCTCTTTTCGCTTTTCTTCCTATTCTCTCATGTAAGAACAAAGTATGTCTGTCATCATGCTCTGTACACGTACAGCGCTGTACGCTTACAGCGCATTTACGACGGTATGTCTGCCCCTAGTATAACGCGGGTTTTCTCAAAACTATGAACTTTTCATGAAAAACTATTTGGTACCGGTTATGTAGTAAGGTGTCCGCTTCTACACCTACCAAATATTTTTTCGAGGAAGGTGCTAAATTTTGAGAAATCGAACCTTAGATGCATTTCGCCATACTGATTTCAGAAAGTTAACTCCTAGTGTGCCGCTGTAAGCACGCTCAAAGTGGGCGATTCATTGAATTCGTGATTGAATGTGTTCTGTATCGGATGCAGATGCGGATTTTTAGTTCTGTTTCGTACAGTCAGAGAGTAAATTAATTAGTATGCGATTGAGCGTGTTTCGTATCCTATGCGAATCCGAGTTTTGATGTAGGACTACGTTTGTCTTTTCTGTATTGGGGTACACTTTACGATTGCAAAAATCGGAGACCGTCACGAAAATATAATAGACTTTAATATCTCAGCCGTTTTTCGATGGATTTTCAATTTTTTTTTGGACCATTCGATCAAGGATGAGTCAACGCTTCTTTGAAAATACTGATTTTTAACTAGGGGAACTGTTCCGATCTCCATCTCACTGTACATATATCCATCTCATCGCTAAACAAAGAAATACAGGCACCAAATTCGTCGATTCTTTTGTCAACATGCGTGCTCACTGCTGAAAAAAATCACAAAAATAATAAACAAACCAAATTCCTTTCCATTGCTTTGTTTTTGATAGGATGAAAATAGGAGCTATGAGATGAAGTGGGGAATCGTTCCCCTATTTATTATCGATAATGGATAAAAAGTTTAGAAATAAGTAAACCAACCAATCACGTCGTAACAGTATACTTCTCACAGGACGAATTATTTCAAATCTCGACCTCCGTGTGACCGATGCGCCACCTGCCAGTGGGACCCGCGACGCTTGAGCTTTTTTATTTTAAGCTTTCTGACGAGTTACCGTCGCACATAGGGATATTTCGCCATTCTAGCCGGAATAAAGTTAAATTTTCAAAATTGTCCTAGAGCAATCTAAATATGTCTCAAACTTCTCTGAATAGTAGACGAGCCACTCCTAGTACTTGGTTTTCTATTTAGATTTAAAGTTTTACCACTACACTTCTAGAAAGTTAGAGGTTTTTCATTGAGGAAATTACCAGTTTTCTCTGTTGAATTTGATTACGTTCGGTATGTTTTATTGTGGTCAAATATTTGTCACAGTAATCCACAGATCAGTACATACTATGAAAAAGTAGACAAAATAGTATCATGTAAACGTGTTTTTGACAAGAATAAATGATTCTGAACAGAAATACAAAAGAGTAATTCGAAGTCCATTTTCGAGCTAAAACTAGTTAATGTTCCTCATATTTTCAATAAGCATAAAACACTTATTCGATGACATTCGGTAATATTTCAGTATAGAGAGGACGCATTTATGTCTATATTTTAGGATCCCGAAGAAAAATCTTGCGCAAATTTGCGCCATTTTGAAAGCGGATTTTTTTAGTTTGGTACTGTATTTAAGGCATTTATGACCTATATCATACATTCAACATCCCTATGAAAAGAGGAAGAGCCATAGAGCAATTTCCATGACGCCATCTTTTAGCTCTATGTTTCCCCTTGCAAACACATAGAGTTGAACTGACTTCGGTAGAAGCGATGACGAGAACGAATTAATTGAAATTATCAATGTTTTTCAGGGTTTTAAAGGGTAAAGCACATGGGTCAAAAAGTGAAAATTAGGAAAACTGATATTTAAGGGGCCGTACACATATTACGTAAGTACTTATGGGGGGAGGGGGGTCGGTCAATATCTTACGCTCCATATAAATAAAAATTCTTTTGTATGAAATAAATCTTACATGGGGGGAGGGGGGGGGTCGAAAATCCCAGAAAAAATGCTTACGTAATAAGTGTACGACCCCTAAGCTAAATTATCATCACAGTATCATAAAATAAGGTGAAATATAGCAGTTTGAGAGATAAAATAATTTATTCCGGCTAGATTGCGAAAATACCCCTATGTGCGTCGCGATCTCATTTAACTTTACGAACAGGGACGAACAGCTCACTCCGGGTTGCTACTGAGGTCAGTTTTCGATTTTGTTTGCTCAAATTCGTAAAACTGGACAATGCACAGTAGTTTGGAGAAACCCATATTGCAAAAATGGGACGGGATGACCGATCAAGTTAATAACGGACAAAGCTGTTTATGTAGGCTTTGTAAAGCGGATTTGATGTCGGTCGTTCGATTTTTGTACCTAAGACTCAGATCATTTCAAGTGGAGCCTTTGATTTGAGAAGATTCAAATCCAGTGGAGATAGTGTCCAAATGAAATAGCCTATAAAAACGTGGAAAGTTTTATAAGAAAGCCTTTGTACCAAACGAATAAGTGCTTAGAAGTGAGTTGAAGAACTTCGCGATCTTATTTTGTGATAAATAATTAATTATATTCTCGAATTACGCTATATCTGGGCTATATGGGAACGTTTTTTGAGAATTCTCTTCACTTGAAGACCTGAGTAGGCTAGTGTCTAAAAGCCATACTAAGGTCAGGAAAGCGATGCTAATTGCGAACAACTCGAGACGGTGTATTTGATCTCGCATAGGTACTCTCTCGGCCCTGCTCGTGACTTGAGACGATGGTTCCCGAAGCATGAAACGATTGCCCCGCACCGCTTCCATCGCCCATTGAGATCGTCGCCCACTGATAAAACCGATTCGTCGCATCGCATGTCAAGGTCAGCCCCAACTATTATACCTTAAACTAGGGAACAAAAATTGTTAAAGCTCTAGGAGCACAGTACCCGTTAAAAAGTTGACGTCAACGTAGCTAGGCCAAGCATAATTGAATCATTCGTATATACTAGTTGCAATGATCAATGATTTTTTGATCAATCGGGTTGATGATTCTTTATTGAAATGATCTGAACCAGTTTTGTAATAGTTTTTTTTTTTTGCTTTTAATTGATTAGCACCTCCTCCCATAAGGGGTTTTAATTCATTGCATGAAGAATTTTGGGATGGTTTGTCGCATGTTTGGAATCGCTAAAATGAGAGTAGATGTTTGGAACTCTGATCCACCCGCCCGAATTTGATTCTCAGCCGCGCAATTGAAAAACGCCTCAGCAGCCTCTTCCCTTGAAGAGTGGCGCTAAAGCTGCTGTTGGTCGAGAGGGTAAACACATTCGTTACAACGTACATGCATCACTAGCACAGACATCAAAATCAAGCAACTGAGTCATGTTAATTCCATGGTTGGAAACTTAGAGTCCATCTAACTGGGAGCAACTATTCGACTTCTTGATTCAGTTGTCCTTCGAGCAGTTTGCTCAATGTTAATGAAGAGACACAAATTACCATGTCATATACCATCAATTTCGAATAGTTACGTAGTCCAACATCACCTTTGCGTACAACCCGCATGGGCTGCACCTTTGAGTTTTTTTTTTTAAATAAGTACAAGCTTGGGATTGAAATTTTTTTTTTCGTTCAATTATCTTTACGATTTTAGTAAAAATTTGAAAATGCTTTGATCATGGCACATGCGGGGGTCCTTCATATGTTACGCAATAATTTCACAACTGATTTAAACACCATCGTGAGCTTATAAGGAATTCAGTAGCAAAACTTTGAAAAAGCAGCGTGTCATAAATGTTTGCCAGTCTTACGTAACACATATTATACTATCATTTTAAACAATTGAAGGAACATCTGAAACAGCTGAGCGATGCGGAGCGCGTCCAAGCCCTCATAAAGCAGAATATCAGCAAGAGGAATTCTTTTGTCTTGGACGCGTTCGCACACGCACTCGTGTGAGTATGTCATCGGCATAAGAGTGTTACCAGCAATATATAAAATTTTATGGGTATGATTGTCTTAGAAAGCAGATTAGCTATCCACTTAATTGAACAATTATTATGTTTATGAATGATTTTATCTATCAAGGAAATTAGTTTCAGTTCTAGAACCCTTCCCCATTCATTAGTTCACCTGATAGATCAGAAAATATTTCCCCGAAGAGTAAATTAATTTCATCATGGAAATGGTGATTCATAAAATAGAATTTTCGGCAAGATATTTTACTGTTTAATTTAGTTTACACTAAGTTTAGTTCCATTCTATTCACTTGTCGGTAACATTTTTTTTTTCTTGAGAAACAAATTAACAGCGTTACTAAAATGAGGAAAATTTCCTCTGAGACGTCTTACTGAGAATTCCGAAGAAGTTTATCATAGAACAGTAGTTTCTCCCAAGGGTTCTCCCTGGGATACCTTGGTAGTTTGGTCGAAAATTCCATACATGATTTAACTTGATATTCTATCTAGACCTGTGCGCCTATTGAAATTTTATCGACCGTGAGGCGTGATAGATCATTTTCAGCCAGTGCCAGTGGCGTGGTGGTGATTGGCGGCGGCGTGAGTCAGCGTGAATCAATTTCGTGTATTACAAGTTTTCCGGAATTTATCTGGATGTTCCTCCAGGAATTTCTTCGGAAGTTTCTCCGGGAATTCCTACCGGAGTCTTTCCCGATATTTCTCTGAAAGTTCCTACAGAAATTCCTCAGGAAGTTCCTCTAGGAATTTCTCCGCGAATTTTTACGAAATTTCTCCCGACATCCATCTTAAATTATAGCCAAATATTTCTCCGTTAATCCATTCAAATATACCCTCCATTCAGCAATTCATTTAGGAATTCCCTTAGAATTTTTCACATCCCCTTTCCCAGAACTTCCACCAGAAAATCATTCAGAAATTCCTATGTAAACTCCTCTGGGCATTCTCTCTGGAGTTACTTAATTACTTTGAGGTCTTTCCGGATTTTCTTCAGAAACTCACGTGGAAGCCCTTGATACTCACGCCCCAGGAATTCTTCCAGAAATTCTTCCAAGAACTCTCCCGGAAAATTGTTCTCGTTTTTTATCTTCGGGAATTCTCTTGGAAATTCCTTGCAAAATTCGTCTGCAAATTCATCTGGCTACAAAAATTAAATTTCGCTAAAACCAGTGCTGGAAATATTCCCTTCACGAGTAAGAAAAGAGTGTAGTTGGGCCTACCAGAAATGCCATACTCGCGCGAACCTACTGCCTGCATTGCCTGGTTTGTTCGCAAGTACGGGCAGAGCAAAGACAAAAAGTAGGGCAGTATTTTTTTTCGCAAGTAAAAATCACGATCGCGAGTATTTGTGGTTACTTCGAACAAAATGGATAAATTTCACCTCACATAAGCATAGTAACAATGAACAAATGTGTTCTTGCTTGAACTTCCATGAGAATTATGTTCCGATGTTGGTTTATGACATTTTGTAAATTAACCCCAATGACTCGCGAAGCTCCACGAACATTTTTCGGGGTTCGCTTTTCTGTTTTCTCTGCGAGTAGTAGGTAGGCAAGAAAAGGCAAAACAAGTGTTCGCGAGTAGAGGTGTGCGCCGGTCCGATATTCGTCGGCGGCGGCGTTTGTCAGAATTTTAGTCGGCGGCGGCGGCGTTTTCGGCGTCACGCCGAAAGCCATTTTAGCCGGCGGCGGCGGCGGCGTGAATCGGCGTAGCGATTTTTTCTATTACGTTTCTTATTTTTTTTTTTGCATTTTTTTTCGGATATTTTCAAGACATTAAAGGAAAAATCTTTTGAATCTCGCATGAAAAATCTAATGAACTTCTCCAGAAAATTCTATAAGTTTTTCAAAAATTTGTTGTAACATGCATAATTATGCATGATGTCGTGTAACATATCTTTAAAACGTCACGAATATCACGTAGCTTATGGATGTTCCGAAGCATTAACATACAATATTTCATAAAAACAATAGCCTCACATTTACAAGGACGATAAATTTGCGCAATGCTATGTGTAGGCACCATTTCAAGAAAAATCTGAGTCATGCTGGTCCGTTGTGTACTATATCAAATATAAATTCGCTTAGAATACAGAGCCTTCTATCGAAATTTTGACTTCCGATCAGTTTTATAAACATTACACCACTCCCAAATAAATGGAAAGGCGAAAAAAAATTTTTTTTTGTTCGGTATGTTTTTGCTTGGATAGTACATACACTAAAATTACGGAGGTGTACGTACTATCGAGGTATGCCAGTATATGACATGATAATTTGTGTCTCTTCATTTACATTGAGCAAACTGCTCGAAGGACAACTAAATCAAGAAGTCGAATAGTTGCTCCCAGTTAGATGGGCTCTAAGTTTCCAACCATGTAATTAACATGACCCATCGGCCTCACCATTGCTGAAGCCACTCGATTGGTTTTCATTGGAGGACATTGCAATCCTAGAAGACACCATCCTCAAAAATGTCCGGAGTAAAGGAGAAATAAGCAGAATCAAAAGTAGCGTGAAACCAATCGCAAATACATTAATTAAGGGCTTTCTCAATGAAAGACCGTTTTTAAAAAAGTTACAATAAGACTGATTTTATTTTCCTGAATTCAATTTAAAAAAAACCTATCAAACCTGAAAAACCTACTCAGCAATTTGCCCTGTGGCCCAGATCAGGTGATCGGGGTCCGAAGTCCGTTGGTCGTCGTTGCTGTCCGTGCTGCGTCAGCTGTCTGGGTGCTTCACGATGCATCAATGGTGTCGTGGTGTCGTGTTCCGTTACTGCTATCGTCTGCAGCTTCGATTTTTGGGAAAGGGTGTTAGAGTCCGTGTGTCCTGTATTGTCTAATTATGTCCCGTATTCTGTTCAACAGATTGAAACCTCTTGAAGAGTCCTTCGTCGGCGAATACCAAGCAGGTTTTAGTGAGGGCCGATCAACGACGGATTAAATGTTTACCTTGAGACAAATCCTTGGTAAATTCCGGGAGTACAACTTGCAGACACATATTCTGTTTATTGATTTCAAGGCGGCGTACGATTCAGTGAAACGTATATATTTTTTTCATATTGCTAATTCATATTGGCCTAAACGATATTTTTGGACAAATGGCCCATTCTGTCAAACTACCATTTCGGCCAAACGGCATTTTTGGGCTGATCACTTCTTCGGCTAAATGACCATTTCACTTTCGTCAATGGAATTTCCCAAGAATTTCTTATGGACAATACACTAGTCGTTCGATAACTGCAACATGTTTTCGTTTCAGTTATCAAATGGCGTTCGATAACTGCGACGCATTCTAGACGTCTAACAATTGTCAGACGACGTCAGAATAGAAGAGAACCTGATTGTTCAGCGCTATGCAGCTATCATCGACTTTGACATCGTTTTGAAGCTCAGCGGTCCGATAACTGCAAAACTGATGTAACTATCAAAATGCAGCTAAAAGCATTGCAGTTAAATGACTTTTAGTTATCCAACGTCTACTGTACAAACAATTTCCCGTAGTTTTGAACAATTTTTCGTTGAAACATTTTGAACAATCTTCCGCAGAAATTCTAAAGAAGTTTCCGTTAACTTACGGAGAATTTCTCCTAAAGAGATTTTTTCTTGAAAACTCCTTAGATTCTCCCGCGAAAATTTTTAAGAATTTACTGTTTTATCGTTAGCCATGCAAATTCCAAAAGATTCTTCTTTTAATGTTCTGAAAATATCCCGAAAAAAACGCAAAAGAAAATCTTAGAAAAACGTAAAGAAAAAATAGCCATGCCGATTTATGCCACCGCCGCCGACGAATGTCGGACCGGCGCACACCTCTAAACATAGTTGACTAAACGAGGGGTACAGTCAATGTTCGTCAAACTGCTTGACTGATGTGTACGCTGCATAAGTGATAACAGCGTTACAGTAATCTCTACTGCAGCCGTTGATTTTTTTCAAAGACATCGCCACCGCTGCAGCTTCGACCTAATCTGTTGAGCTGCCGTTTTCATCGCATTCCAAATAACTTCATCCCGGCACATCCTCTCAATGAGATTGTCCGGGGTTGTGTCCATGCCGCTAACAAGCAGCATGTCATGTTTACTCTACCACGCCTCTGCGCACCCGAACCTACATCTGTGTTCAGAATAATCACATTAGAGACTTTAAGAAATATATCATCATGACAAATAAAATAAACATCGATGAGTTTTAATGATGTTTCCCAGATAGGTTTAATCAAGGCATAGAATGTCTCAATAAATTCACAACAGCTAGAAGATGGATCATAATTCACGCGTGGTAAATGCTTTTTCTAAACTGAAGAGCATGTCTATTGTCGCAATGAAACAACAAAATAACATCGAATTCCAAGGAGCTGTTGATATGTTACTTGAGATTTAACGGATTAAATAATTCACATGATGTACAACCGCGAATTGAATTGTCAAACATTGTACAATACAATGTTTACTGTTTTCTTTAAATTCATGGTGTAAATATTGTTAGGTTTTAATACTGTTCATTTTTATAAACAAAAATATGCCGATGAAGGCATATCAAGTACAAGACACTGAATACGATACAATGTTCTACACTAGTTTGAACTTTTTGTACCACACCATCCACTACTCTATAGCAATAAAACAAATTCGTAGGTCAGTCGAGCCCTAAATACTCATCTATACAAAGTACGCAAAAACTAGTCATGTTCTACGTTCATTCCAGTGTAGAACAATAACATCCGTTCAATAATTTATCCACAGCAAGGAAAAAGTATCTTTCCGCTACGCCATTTGTTGCGTTTCCCATTTCCGGTCACATCCGGCCAGCTGTACTCACTTAATCACATGTTCCATTCAACAGCAGCATAACAAAGTCGCAAGAAATGTTCACGTCACCTCCAGAACAGAAACATGTGAATGAAATAAATCTCGGCAGCCCTCGGGGGTGATAGAATAACTTGTTTTTCCCACTTCCCGCTGCCCGGCTCAGTGCATCGAGCTGAAACACAAGCCAAACTGAGTTATTTATTCACCTGAATTCGTTCAGCAAACTCTGTCAACGGCAAGCAAACAAAGCAGAATGTAGACACAATTGCAGCTGGATGGAATAACTTAAGATGGAACCTCAACTTCACTACACCACTCTCTACCCGAGCGTTCCTTCAACCTGCCGGCCCATCACGGCGAACTGAAAAGTGCCGAAAATCACGATCATCCCATTAACACCCCGCCGGTTCTGCTGTGCTGCTCTCGAACTCGAAACCATCTGAGCCTCTCGAACCGTTTTAGTGCGATTCAAACAACCTGGCATGGGTAGAGAGATACAAAAGAACTTACTGTTTCTTCTTTCGCAATAAATTTACACCCGAACGTCCTCGGGCGAGACTCGAACCGGAGAAGCCGGACGGTGTGCTGCCCTGCCACTCGGTGCCAGGTTTGATTTATTCGTTAAACTTTTTCCGATACTCGTTTTTCTCGCCCAGTGAAACTCCGACTACCGGTGCCACATACAATAGTTGATGTAGAATCCGATGTACCCACCTCTCTGATGTGCTGTGCAAGTAGTGTGGAAGCCATTGAGAACCTCATCAACAATGTAGGGCCCCTCCGCATACGAGCACGGGGACGGGTGCAAGAGCAACAGTATTCCAAGCGTTTCCGGTCGAGTTTGCTCGTTTTTTCCCCCGTTCTTCGGACAAGTCGTCGCTGCCGGAGTGCCGGGTTCTTCTTCCATAAGGAGCTTTGCGATGAAAACCGATTTTCTGATTCAACAACAGCCTGGGTTCCTTTTGAGGGGGCGGATGGGCTGTTGTGTGATGTAGATAATGGGGTGAATGACTCATAGAGTGTACAATAAATGGTGTGTGACCAAATTTTCTTGCTCTCGAATGATAGATAGAGTCCTAATTATGTGCAACAAAATATCATCCTTCACTTCCTGATTCTTGCTTTTAAAAAACTGTATAGATAAGAAACATCAATATTTCCAAAACCATTGTATACTTCTCCCTCGAAGACTGCACACTCCGCTACCCTCGACTAGAACACGAGTGAGGCGCACATGTGAGCCCAAGAAAACTTGCATTTGCTTTCCCAAGGAGTGATAGCCAATGAAAAAGACACATATATTTAGCACTGTTTCCGGGATTTCTTCATTGGAGTTCTCGTTGCGCTTCCTTTCTTGCAAGCGACTTAGCCCCCTTACAATAGCTTCCATTCCCTCTGTCGCCATCGAGCTGTACGTCCGCATTTCGCTCCGAACATTGTGGAAGGTGGTCGTGATTTATGAACGGAAATTGAGTATTGAAATTTTAGTCTCCTTCCGACGCGCGGCGGCCAGGCCGCCTACGGGGGACAGGACAGGAGGACTTTGCTTTCCTTTCTAAGCAGGGATTCGGGTTTTGCCGCTCACCGAGCGGCTTGCTTGACAGCGGCAGGTAAATCCCCGGTACCTTTACAGGAGGAATCAAGAGAAAGTGGCACAATTCAGTTCGGAGAACTGTGTGCCGGGGTGAAAATCTAATTTTAATATTTTCACAGAAAGTTTGCGACTTAGCGAACGACTTATTTCTGCTCCTACTCAGCATCAGTCATGGCCGAATGGGGAAGGCCGAGGCACGATGGAAGGTGAGATAAATGGCTGGCCAAAATGCAACTTAATTGTACATTGAAGCATATCAATTCTTTATTTTTGCAGCTTGACCCTTGGCTGTTAAATGCTAAAATGCTAAAATCCTAGATTCTTAAAGAAATATTGTATAAGACCTTACAATTTTGCAAGCTTTTCTTACAATATTTGATTGAGAGCTTATATTTTGCCTTACTCGTATACTAAGTGTACGTGAAGGCTATATGATCGCTCCATAAACAAACTTGACGAATGGAGGTGATGTCTGTGTGTGTGTTTTCCTTTCTTTCTTCCTGGGCAATGGAGGGGGATTCTGCTCAACAGACAGGATTGTCCAGGTAGTGCAGGGTTAGGGACCACCTCCAACAGCAAACGAGGGAGGCAGGACTGCCTCCCCGACCCGCTAAACCGTTTCCATTGCCGCCAAGCCCATCGTCCCTTCGGTACAACCAGAAAGTAATGCTTAAAAGGGGGGCCAGTGCACAACGCACCCTCGAGGTTAGCTGCGTGTCCTTGCAGCATCGAACAACGTGACTCGCACTTTTAGAAGAAGACCATGGTATCGTGCCAGCGCATTGCCGGCTTTCCGGGTGGCCTTACCACGCCATATGTCCTCGGAAGGTGGGAAGGGTCGACTTCGCGCCTGCTTCCCTCTGCACGACTGGTATCAAAAATGATGATGCCGCGTGCACCCCAAATTGACCTTTCTGCGATAGGGCCTATTCGCCAGCACACAGAGTGACTTGTCGACGCGGTGCCTACGCCTGCCCCAGCCTTGACGAGGACCCCTTTCCGTCCTCGGGCTCGGAACCCGCCCAGTTGACCGACTCCGCGAAAGCGACGATACCATGTTGTTCTTCGCGCGACCCCTTGTTCGATAAAAGGTTCGAGTTCGACCACAGAGCAGACCACCGGTATGACCCATGAAGCTGAATCCGATCCTTTGGACCACCTCTTATTTGCACCTGAACTAGCCATCCTTGAGTCCACGCGCCACCTTCTGTGTAGCTCCGAGACGATTTGGGCGATAGCTGATAAAACGGCGTTCCAGCCAACCTCGTCTTTACACATCCTCCGAACAAGGTTGTCCGGGGTAGTGTCCAGACCACATGTGGCAAGCATGTGGTCACGCATTGCGCGAAAACGTGGGCACACGAACAACACGTGTTCCGCCGTTTCCTCTAAATCTGCGCATACCAAACACTCGGGCGAGGCCGAGGGCGTAGCCGAACGGCTGCGGTGGGCGTCTCCACTTCACACTGTCGCCGAAGTGCCGTGACGAGCTCTTCGATTTCTGTGATCTTGTTCAGGTCTTTAACCCTTAGATTCACCTCCGTCGTGAGTGCCCTCACCTTGACCGTCTCGCCTAGAACTTCCTCCGCCAACTTCTTGTAGGCGGCGCCCTTTTGCGAGGATCATCTCGCCCATCCGGGTACGTCTTATTCGACGTACGCCGGCGCCGAGTTCACCGAGCTTGACGTCACTCCTCATCGCCTTCAAGACGTCCGAGTACTTAGCCTCGTTTGTTTTGATGACTAGGGCATCGCCCCTGGAGCGATTGGCGCCTACCCTAGACTTCTTGCTACCCTCGTTCGCCTGGGCCTTCTTTTCGGCCCTTGCCGTCTTCGGTTTCCTCTTGTTCTTGACCAGGGTCCAGGAGGCGTCATCCCCCTCTATTTCCCTGGTCTGGTGCGGCTGAGAACTCTCAGCCTGCCGTAGCCCCTTACCACCGTCTTTCCTGGGTGGACGGACCTTTCCAGGTCCTTCCTCCCCCGGTTTTGGAGGTACCTGGCCGGGGTTCAGCTTCCCAGCCCCACTACCCTTGTTCGGGGTAGTAACCCTCCGCCTTTTGAAGCGGCCCCCAGGGAGCTTGTTTTGATCAATTTGTCTGTTTATTCTTATGAGGCACTTTACTGGCCGGACCCTGTACACACACATATACACCGGGCTGTAGGGACTATGTACAAGGGCTTAACGACTCCTCCCCACGGCCTCTGCGAGTTATGGGAACCTGCCTAGGACGTGGTGGGGCTTGGCAGCGGGCTCTGTTAAACCTCTATAAAAAGCTACATGTGTCCGCAAGCAGGCCCTATCAAAGCGACCGTGTGCCGCTAAAAGCGCACAGAAGCCCAAGGAGTCCCAATTGGCACATTAGGATCAATGCCAGCAACATCCTGATTATGGCATTCTGGTCGCGTATTAACGGACCTTGTCTTGGATATAGTAATATTATGAAAGCGAGGGCTGGCAGTCTGACATTCTACTCTCTTAGTAGAGCCGGGTGACACTGACTCGAAACGGCGAGTGAGCTAATGGCTAGACTGTCTTCCGTCCACTAAAACCGTGGCGGGCCTTGTAGCACGCTGTCTAATTCTGCCACCAAGCTTTGCCTGCTGACCCTATTCCCATCCGCAACGTTTACTACTCTGGCTACTATCACATCCTAATGACTTGGGTTTTGATATATGGCTAGTCTTAGTTGATTTATAGTTGTCGCAACCTGTGTGCGTAGGGAACCTGCTTCGAGCTTCTTTGCCGCACTAGACAATACGACTATCCTTTCTCCGTCAGCTAGAGGTGTGCGCCGCCGCGCCACGCCGCCGCCGCCGGTAGTTTTTGGCACGCCGCCGCCGCCGACATTTTTGCATCGGCGCGCCGCTGTTTAAAATTTGCCACGCCGCTGATCTATAATTTTCCACGCCGATTGAAATTTTCAGTGGAAACTCCTAAGATTCATTGGATTTTCCGTATAATTTGTTGACAGATCTCTACAACATTACGTTGAAACTTCAGATAATTTTTCGTGAGGATACTTGTTAAAACTTCGAAGAGCATTCCGTAAAAACTAAGCGTGTGAAAATTGCGAAAAAAGAAAAAAATGAAAATCTAATTGAAATAGAATTTTTGAACAGAAAAGAAACAGAAAAGAGTTGTTCTGCAGAAAGTCACAAGACTGAAAGTTGTTAGGCCGACTCGTTTAACCGAAAAGACTAAATGGTATAAGCCTACCCGAGCAAAGCGTAAAAGCAAATCGATAACTTGTTTTAATGTTGTGAAATCATCGATTATGTTTACTTAATTTGATATCTTTTTGATTGTTTTAACGGTTAAAATAACAAAACGTATAGCAGAATTAGCTTACCGTGACATCAAATCAAAAACTATTCTGCTGTCGATGAGAGCAAATCGGAAACTAAATTTGATTTTGGTTTCCGATAGCAAAATAAGTACACAGTTTGATGTCATATCATTCAATTTAGTAATCTACAGCAACATGAGATCAAAATATGTAATCAATCATGATGATTTATACATATTTGAAAACAAAATATTCTTTATGCTCTCATTATGTTTCCAGACTTTAATAGGATATGTAGCCCACAGATTTTTGGCCGAGAATCTCATTTTGTCGAACAGTTCCTGTGGCTAAAAAAATCGTGAACTTGTCCGTTTGGTAGAAAGGGCAATTTGGTCAAAATGGACATTCGGACGAAAGTGTCATTCGGCTGAATTGGTCATTTAGGATATTTTCACGACAATAACATAACAAGAGAATCATTTGAATTTCGCCTTAAAAAAATTGATGAACTGTCCCAGAAATACTTCAAGTTTTTCCAGAATATTCATTTGAAAATTATTTTCAGATTTTCCACGGGAACTACTTTCACGTTTCGAGAACTCTTTGTAATTACCAAGGGAAATTGTTTGGGATTTACATGAGAATCTCTACAGAGTTTGTAAGGAAAGTTGTTCCTAATTTCTACAGGAAAATATTTGGAATATTCACGGAAAGTTCCTATTGAGTCTCTGTTGAGTATTCTTCAAAATTCACACAGAAAATTTTGACTAGTGAAAGAGATGCTTTAACGTTGACTTCCCCAATCGACATTAATCAAGCCGGTTAGTTTTTTATCCTTTATTAGAGCGATTTTTTTTCGCAGGTAGAAGTTCATCATTAAACGGCTAGTTTAGCATAGCCAAAATGCTCGGAGTTTTTCAGGATTGTTTTTGGTTTCTTCAGAAAATTCTTTCTACTTTCGATTAAAAATTCTTGGTAAGTTTCATTCCATTCCAATAAGACCGAAAGTAACAGACGGCCGAGCTGGTAATTTGGCCGAAAAAGCCGTTTGCCCTAACAGGTCGTCTGGCCGAAACCATCGTTGCCAATAAATGCCATTTAGCAGAAATAGTTTTTTGACAGAATGGGTCCTTTGGCCAAAAATGTCATT
Organism: Armigeres subalbatus; assembly: GCF_024139115.2. Taxonomy (NCBI): domain Eukaryota; kingdom Metazoa; phylum Arthropoda; class Insecta; order Diptera; family Culicidae; genus Armigeres; species Armigeres subalbatus. The sequence goes on from NC_085140.1 coordinate 80,460,139, forward strand.
TGGTCAAACGAGGTCATACGGCCAAATTTCAATGACTGAACCTCGTACTGAACGGGTAATATGGTCAGAAATGGCCACTTATTTGGCGAAATGGTCTTTTTGACAATTGACCATTGAACAAAATTTCGTATCCTCTCTATTTTTAGGTCAATACTAGACTTTAGACCAAAAGACATCTAGCCAGGTACCATTTAGCAAAACAGAAACTGTTATCAGATCAAAACTGGTTTGACCGAAAATGTAGTTTGGCCGAAAGCGATGTAAAGGAAAGTTTGGACGGACTTGTAAAAAGTTGTTTACCCTAACAGGTCATTTAGCTGAAAATGCCGTTCGGGTGAAAAAGTCGTTTGACCGAATATACATCATTTGACCAAAAATGCCATTTGGTAAAAAATGGCATTTGACAGAAAGAGACATTTGACCCTTAAATGTCCTTTCTGCAACTTTCTTTGAAAAGTGTCGTTCGGCTGAATTGGTAATTTTGCCAAAGAAGACGTTTATCCGAATTGGTCATTTGACAGAAAATGCCGTTCGGCCAGAAGGGTTGTTTTGCAGAAAGGAAATTTTTGGGCCAAATTACCATTCCTACCAAACACCATTTTCGGGCAAATGATCTATTTGGTAAAACGATTTTTTCGGCCAAATTACCAGTTCGGCTGTATGTCGTTTTCGGTAAAAATACATTTTTGGTCAGACCATTTTTGACCTGATAACAGTTTCGGATAAACGTTCAATTCGGCTTAATGGAATTTGGTTAGATGGCTTTTGGCTTAAATGCCAGGATCGACTCAAAAGTAGAGAGGTGCGAAATTTCGTTCAACAGTCTTTTCAACGTAAATGTCATTAGGTCAAACGGATGGATATTATGGACTAAATTAACCATTCAATTATTGGCATTTGGCCGTAAGACCTGTTGGCCTAAACGATATTTTGGCCAATCGGCATTTTTGGAGTGATGACCTATTCGGCAAAACGACTTTTTCGGCCAAATTACCAGTTCGGACATACGGCTTTCTGCCAATGGAATTTCCCAATAATTTCTTACAGACAATACACTAGTCGTTCGATAACTGTAACATGACGCATTCTAGACGTCAAACATTTGTCAGACGTCGTCAAAATAGAAGTGCGTCTGATTGTTCACTCCTATGCAGTGATCATCGACTTTGACATAGTTTTGAAACTCAGCTGTTCGATAACTGCAAAACTGATGTAATTTTCGAGTTTCGAACAATTTTTTGTTGAATCGTTTTGAACAATCCTCCGCAGAAATTATAAAGAAGTTTCCGTTAAGGTTCCCCCAAACACACGCGATGCGACAGTCGCGACGCGATTCTATCGCTTGGCGACAGCGAATATGTCGCCATTGGTATGGAAGCGTAAATAGAACATTGCCGGCAGCGACCGAACGATAGAATCGCGGCGACTAGTTGTCGCCGTCGCGGCGATGAAATTGCTTAGGTCTAGGGGAGCCTTTAAACTTACGGAGAATTTCTCCTGAACAGTCCAGAGAATTTTTTCGAAAACTCCTTAGAGTCTCCCGCGGAAATTCTTAAGAATTGACTGTTTTATCGTTGGCCATGCCAAACAAGCCGTCTTTATTATTCTAGACTGAGAAAGCCAACGATAGAGCACCCATTCAACCAGCCGCGCTCTACTACAATTATCAATAATGTTTTGTACAAATTTGGAAGAATACTCAACAGAAACTCAACAAGAGCTTTTCATAAATTTCCGAAGTTTTTCCTGTAGAAGTTAAGAAATTTTTGTTTGTAAAAATTCTGAAGTTTCTCATGTAAATTGCAACAAATTTTCTGCTGAAATTCCAAACAATTTTATTTGGGAATTCAAAAGAGCTTCTCTTGGTAATTCCAAAGATTTCTGGAGAAGTTCATTAGATTTTTCATGCGAAAATAAAAAAAATCTTCTTTTAATGTCTTGAATATGCCGAAAAAATGCAAAAAAAATCTTAGAAAAACGTAATAAAAAAACCCCACGCCGCTTCACGCCGCCGCCGCCGGGTAAAATGGCTTTCGGCGTGACGCCGAAAACGCCACCGCCGCCGGCCAAAATTCTGACAAACGCCGCCGCCGACGAATATCGGACCGGCGCACACCTCTACCGTCAGCGAGGCCTCGACGCTCCAACTAACAGAGGACGGCCAAAGGTCCAAGGCTTGTATTCTTCCACCAGGGATGGATCGATGCTCTGATTACCATTGGACAAAGGCACCTGCTTGTATGTAGCCAGAGCAGAGATTCTTTTCAAGGTCCAGGTCCAGTCAGAATGGGTATCGTCTCGCATCTGTTGTAAAATCGCTAAATCGTGGTATACGCGCTCACCAGTATACACCACCAGCAACACACAAATTGCAAATCTATTACAGTAACTTATATATGACTGGATTTAGTCAGAATATGGTTACTGCAACAACTTGTGCTGTTTGGGACATCATGACCATGTAACGATAGTGATGCATAGATGATTCATCGTTCGGAACGACATCATATGCATAATTTTTTCTTGATAATCTGACATTTCGTCATTAAAATTTCTAGGTCACACATCAACGTGCTCTCTCGAAAAATCAATCGAATTTTTTTACCAATATCAATTATAGAATTTTTTTTTCAAAATAGTATTTCTGCATATTTAATAATCATACCTACTCCATTATTTCCACCTATATTTTACTACACTAGTGATGTATAAAAAATCAAGATACATAGTTGGAACGCTTTCGATAAATAAACGATGCGGGTGGGAAAAGGGCATCTTCTTTTTATTGAAAATTTAAGCAATTAACTTTTAGATGAATTAGAACAGCCAGCTGTTTTAGATTCATTTTTATACCAGTCAACTGTCAAAAACTTAAAACTGGTATAACGCTCAGTTCTATCTTCTGCAACACGATTGAATTACAAGATTCAAATATTTGGCGCCTTTCCTTTCAGTAACATAATTATTTTCTTTATTTGGTAATTTTAAAAACACGAATGGAACAATGCTGGGGAAACAAGCGAGTTTGTTCTATTTTGCTCCAGATTCAAACTAGAATAGTGGTCGAACATTTGGAATGAAACTGAATCACTACTGATTTTACTCTAAGTCGAATGCAACAGTTGGAATCGCGAAAAGCATCATTACCACTTGGGGTTTTAAAGTTAAAACTTTAAATTATCGTACCGTCGTTGGGGAGACAATGGGTCAAATGGGGGTGAGAATGTGACAATGTTTCAACAACATAGAATGCTTGTACACGCTTAAAATCAATAACACAGAGATATGTTTCCTTCACACAAAACGGACCTGTAAATATTCAATAAGGCTAAGAAATCACTTGACACGGGAAAGCACAACAATCTTCCCGCAAGAGGATCAGCGCTGTACTGGCGGGGACGGGGACTTACTGAGACCATCATTCTGTCATCATCGTCATAATTACCAATCATACGCGACGGGTAAGAAGGTATCAGAGTAAACACCGTATAGGAACCTCACATCCCCCTTCCATTCAAAAAAAAAAAATCCATGCGTCAAATTGATTTCCATAAACTATATACGATATAGATGCATAGCACCCCAGCTTTACCTTATTCTATCTTCCACTTGAATTTGATGTGCTTGTCGCTTGTCTCACTTGTCGCATGCATGAAGATTATACGATTTTTATTATAGACGCCACGGTTTTTAGTGGAATTGGGCTTCATCTCAACTTCCAAGCGCTTTTTAAAGCAGACGAAGGACAATAATATAATAAAAACACTTGTAGGAATGTGGCCAGGTGTTTGGAGAGAATCTGGCCCGCATAATTATGGATTTTGGCAGAATCTACAATTACCGTGGATATGTTTATCTCTGCTTTAATTCCATCCACGATTTCTGCAAGAATTCATGAAATGATGTGCTAAAATTAGGCTTTAGCTTAAAAAAGTATGCAGTACAATTATCATCGAACAAATCAAACATATCTAACATATTTCGTGACATTCATTATGTTAAATATTAGCAATCTACTTCTTCCTCTCTTTCTTCCTAGTCTCCTTCTTTTTCTTCTTCTTTTTCTTTTTCTTCAATAACTTTAAGTTCCATCTGGAACCTGGAAGGCCTTTTAGCTTTGTGTTTTACCATTTCCACATTTATTAAATGAAAGCCTTTCTCTGCCTGTCAATTTTTCGAAGTTAGCCGAAAATGTTTCCAACCTGAAGGCTTCCTAGGCCAGACCGAGAATCGCACTTCGGATTGGCAATTCGACGCATCTGCTCTCAAGACTAATAGGAGATCCATGCCAAGAAATAATCTTTGTCTTTATCTTTGTCTCGGTGGTTTTCATTAGTAGCCACCTTACTACCCCGGCGGTTTTAATTAACCACCACCTTCAAAATAAAAAAAGGTTAAATTTTTGTCAGCCAATCAATTTCTCATTGCTTCAATTTCCATTGATCGTTTCCAATTGATGCCTTCTTCTTTCAGGCGGTGTCCATTACACGCCGTAATCCCCTATGTGCTCAACAATATTTAAAACCAAGAATTCTTCATCTACTTGGTTCACCAAGCACTTTCCATTATACAATTTTTCGACTCCTAATTGTCACCACATTTTTACTTCGGTGTTGCTCGTGCTCGTCGTCTGTTTATTAACGATTAAGATTTTTTTGGTGCTATTTTCATAACAGGCAGTTTACTTTACATGCCATATTTTTATCTCAGCGGTTTTCTTTACACGCTCTCTCTATCGATAATTTCTATCTTTTTACTCTGGCAGTGTCCATGTATTTTTCTTCCCGGTAAAAAATCATTTTTACTCTGGCGGTATTCATTATACGCCATCCTTTTCTCTCAGCGGTTTCCAATACACGCATTTTCCACCTAGGTGGTTTTCATTACACACCATCTATTTCCTCGGCGGTATTCTTTACACGCCGCAACAGGTGATTTTCATTACACACCTTTTTATGAGGCGGTTTTCAATACTCGCCATTTTTAATTTGCCTTACCACAACAGCAGTTTTCATTACATACTGCTTCATTTCTCCCTCATGTCAAATGAACTGTTCTGAAACTTATCACTGCACACATACTACGATAAATATTTCCAAAGTATCCCATGACAAGTGATTCCTTTTGTGTTCGGTAACTACTGAGTACTGATACTGTGTTTTTCCATCTGACCTGACATGGTCGCCAATGTAAATTTTTTTGTAAATTGTATTTTCCACTCGCTGGCTTATTGATTATCTTCAAGTATCTTCAAATAAGTAGATAAGTCTTCAAATAATTTGAAAAGTCTTCAAAATGTTTTCACGAAATAAATGTCTTCACAAAGATTTAAAAGTCTTCAAATTGATGACATGTCTTCAAATCTGGCATCTCTGAGCACGACAACCTTCCCGCAAGAGGATCAGCACTGTACTGGCGGGGACAGGGACTTACTGAGACCATCATTGTCATAATTACCAATCATACGCGAGAGTTAAGAAGGTATCAAGCTTGGATTTCAATATTTTCAACAGAGTTTGGTTCCTCGAAACAAGAAATCTGTACAAACGTTTACATGTTAAAAAGGACCGTTATCACGACCGTACGAGGCATTTTTGTGCCTGTGTAACTGTCGCTCATCTAGGTGTTGTTCTGCATTAGGTCCGTTTTGTGTGAAGCAAACACATCTCTGTGTTATTGATTTTAAACGTGTATAATAGATTTAATGCATCTGAGAACAATAAAACTCAATTATAAATAACTTTTTGAACGATTTTGTTATCCGACCTCCAGACTCCAGACCTCCAGACGTCACCCCCGACGACGGTGTACAACATTTTTTATTTTTTGAGTTACGTAAATTTTGTTCTAATCCAGTGACATAAGTGATCAAATGAATTATCCTAAAATACGACTACATTCCTCAATACACCAAACTGTTTAACGTAGTTTACGTTGGGCGGTCGTGTCTTGTACATAACCCTTCAGATTTTTTCTTATTATTATACGGTAAAAAAAGACAAACCACACAGCAAGTTTTCTTGAGCGATATTCCGGCCATTCGTAGACTGCGAGACTGCTTAATAATAATGTGATAATAATTCACAATCCTTGCCAAATTAAGATGCTAAATGAACAGACGGAATATTGACCCATGTTTTCCAGCTAAGAACCCCTTAGTGCGACGACGAAGCGGGACGAACACAACGCACCTTGCCCCGAGCCAGGAGGAAAAGAAAATTAAATTGTCATTTTTCCCAATCGTGGAAAGTTTGCGCTGCCTTTGTGCAACCGTAACGAGCTTCGAAAGTCAATGGCGGAGCAAACTTTTGCCGGTGCGGTGGTTTTTCAGACGGCTTGTGATTGAGATCGCTACGTGATATACGACTGTTGAACAGTAAATGCGTAAACGCACGAATAGGAAAGTTCTGTACTTTCGTTTGAATTAGGATATTATATTGAAAAGGTGTTAAACCTATCAACTGTTATGAAATTTTTAATCTCGTCGACTACTTGGAAACATTTGAAAAGCAAGGAAATATGATTTCATTGTAATACATTGTGTTAGACGGCTATAGTCTTTTCCGAGGATTTTCAGGATAGATTTACATACATAATTGCCACCACAATAACTGCAATTCCGTACAAAACTTATCTCAACTTGTGTCACATGCCATGTGTCCGGAATCGAAAAGCACGAAAGGCCATTAATAACCCTATCGGTTCAGAAACGGTAATTGCCCCAATCGTCAATTGGCGACGGCGACTATCGCTTCGGTTTGCGATACGATTGTGTCCCCTGCTGTGCGCGTCAGTCACAACACAGAATGCGGCTCAGTCTAAACACTGTCCATCAAGCGGCCATCGGTCCTGTCGAAGGGAGGGTGGCCATGGTTGCCTTTCCGGTCCAATTAGTACATATGCCACTAATTGGCATGTGTCGACCTACACACACACAGCTCGGTGTACAGACAAAGCCCGGTCAGGCGGAGAAATATTACTGCCAACCACTCAACCGGGGGACCAATAGGATCAACTTTCAGGACGATGGCGCCGCCGCTCGCATCCTATTAGAGAGCCGAGACCGACAAAAAGCAAAGTCCAATTGAAATTGTGCTTTTTCCCGATACGGTCTCGAGTGGAACACAAATCGAAAGGAAAGGATGGGCGACCGTGTCAGCGCTCTCGCCACCAGGTCCAGTAAATTATCCTATCAATTATGTTCATTATCAGCTATTATTAATCATGCTGTCAGCTTTAAAATTGATTAATTTGAAATGGAGCAGGAGAAGTTTTTGTACCCGGAACTTTGGCCTGACCCTCTTCCTGGCTGGGGTTATTATCGTCAGGGAATTCGTGACCTGTTGTGGGACACCTACATTGAGCGTGATTGGGGGCGCAGGGCTCCATCAGTGAATTGGTTCGGGGATAAAAATGAGATCATCGATTGGTCAGCACCGGTTTGCATAATCGATTTTTATCAGTTGAAACTGCTCGATTTGATTTATAATTACAATTATTGAAGCTCCGATGATCCGATCTGCCAAATTCAGAGAAGCTGCCATAATTTTGCAATTAATTTTTGATTTATTATTTATAAGGCATCATTGACAGTAAATTTGATCGAAAAGCAAAAGTCTCGGCAAATGGCTCAATGATTTTTTTTTTCATTTGCGCCAAACTTTCAACGTCCTACATTCATAGGATTTGAGATTCTTTTTTCAAACAAATTCGCCTTTTTGGCACTTATATATAAGGTTCTTATTTTTACGAGGAACTTCAGAATTGTTAGCCAGGCTTTCGCTGTTCGGTAAATTATTTTAAAGATTTTAATCGAGATAAGGTTCCCCCAAACACACGCGATGCGACAGCTGCGACGCGATTCTATCGTTTGGCGATAGCGATTCTGTCGCCGATGGTATGGGAGCGTAAATAGAACATTGCCTGCGGCGACCCAACGATAGAATCGCGGCGACTAGTTGTCACCGTCGCAGCGGATTTCATCGCTCAGGTCTGGGGGAGCCTATAAACATGCTAACCCAACGGAACTACCCATTAAAAGTATTATCAAATTTACCGACTACCCCAGTGAATATTTTTGCAATGAAAATTTCCCGAGGAAAGTTGGAGATCAAATCGATAACTTGTTTTGATATTGATTGATCACTGATTTTGATTACTTAGGTTGATATCTTCTATTATTCGCTTCAACGGTTAAAATAACAAAATATACAGAAGAAAAAAATTACTGTGACATCAAATTGAAAACTATTTATGCTCTCGATGAGCAAATATAAAACTGATTTTGTTGTTGGTTTTTGATAACGAAATAAATAATCAGGCCAAGGTCACAAACGATGTTGACACTTCGTCTGCAATCCGAATACTTTATTTCGAGCCATCCAGAGTTGCACGTATCAGTCTAATCAGTTTCGCCGGAAAACCATGTTCATTGAAGGGAACACGAACACACGACACTATTACCGAGCGCAAAATACTGGATATCATTTTGAACTCAACATACTGTTGTATGAAGCGCTAAAAATGGGGGTGGTGGACCTGTAAGCACTTACACGTAACACACGGGAAAATGAGAATCTCCTTCCAGCAGAATGATTCAACAAAAAGATTAATAAAATTTGCAATACTTGTCAAGTTTCACGGGATGGTCTGTTGAAGAAGGGCGCGTCAACTGATCAACAACTTTTGAAGATAAGAGTAATAGACGCGAGCAACTGATACTTTCCTTCCTTGACACCGATTGACTACCACTTGATTGTCCAGTTGTAACTTTAACGATGCCCTGATGCACCCTCCCAACCCCATATCATATATTTACAATCAAAACAGTAATGAAATTGCATGTATAGCATCTTTATAGACACGAGGTATATCTCCATAGTTCGTACATGGCCTTGCTTTCTTCAAATTTAGACCTCTCAGAAATAAGAATCTGAGCTTCAATCCAAAAACATCACTTGCTGAAAGCTGTATCTTTTGAACTCTAATTTACCGGAATATTCGAACTGCAGTTTGTTAGATAATTAAAATTGAAGGAAACTGCTCATGTACGTACTGGCGTGGTTTACCTGTATTATGAAATCTTCTTCTTCTTGGCATTACATCCCCACACTGGGACAGAGCCGTCTCGCAGCTTAGTGTTCATTAAGCACTTCCACAGTTATAAACCGCGAGGTTTTTAAGCCAGGTTACCATTTTTGCATTCGTATATCATGAGGCTAGCACGATGATACTTTTATGCCCAGGGAAGTCGAGACAATTTCCAATCCGAAAATTACCTAGACCGGCACCGGGAATCGAACCCAGCCACCCTCAGCATGGTCTTGCTTTGTAGCCGCGCGTCTTACCACACGGCTAAGGAGGGCCCTATTATGAAATGAATATGAGGAAATATAAAATGTTGTAAGTCCTCCGAATTGCCCTGGAGTTTGAATCAAATGGTCTGCCGAATCAACCAATGATGACGTCAGCCGCGGTATCATACCAATCGCCATCTGATTATTTGTCTTTCACTTACGTCCCAAATCCTGGCATATGAGATGTTTTAAGATCTCCAAATTGTCTTGAAGTTTCAATCAAATGTCTACCTAATCAAACAAGGCTTTCACGATGTCCCCAGCCGCGGTGTCAACCCAATTTTGTCTTCTGAGTAATTTTCTTTCACTTACGTCCTATATTTTAGCATGTGAGATGTTACAAGATCTCCAAATTGTCCAGGAGTTTGAATCAAATGATATACCAAATCAACCAAGGCTTTAATGATATCTTCAGTCGCGGTATCAACTCAATTATATTCCCCGAGTATTTGTCTTTCACTTGTCTCAAATAAGGGCATATGAGGTGTTGTAAGATCTCAAAGTTGTCTAGGATTCTGGATAGCATGAGAATTGCGTTTCAAATTCTGGTATGTAAGTTGTTGTAAGATTTCCCAATTGTTCTAGAGATTGAATCAAATGGTCTACCGAATCAACCAAGGCTTCCATTATGTCCCCAGCCATTATGTCCACTAAGTGTATTTAGATTACTTACCAAATGAACAATGACTTGCATGATGTCCTTAGTAACGGTAACATCCCAATTGTGTTCTCTTAGTATTTATAATTTACTTGCGATCCTCCAAATTGCCCTAGATAAGGAACCAAATAGTCTACCAATTCAACCTCGCCTGTAGCTATGTCCCCAATGAAGGTGTGTTCCCATTTTTTTATCTTTATAAGCGAGGCTTCTAGCCCTAGACTGGCTCACCTCGGTTCCCAATTATGTCATCCGTGCACATGCACATATTTTATTCATGAAGATGACATGATCCAGGTTCCCCAAACTGGTCTATGTGTCCAGCACAGGTATGCACCCAACCGCGTCCTCCAAGCACATTTTTGTACATGACATGCGATAGTCTAGGCCCTCCAAATTGACCTGCAGTGGGGACAAATAGTCCTCAGTCCTCTAGTCCGCGTCCTCAGAGACCATGCACATGTTTTGTACATGAGGATGCGATGTTCTAAGTCCTCCAAATTGTCCTGCAGTATGAATCAAGTAGTCTGACAAATCCACCTCGTCTGGAACTATGTCCCCAGTGAAGGTATGTACCCAAAATCACGTACGCCGAACTCATGCACATATTTAGTCGATTCAAGTACGAGGCACTGAAGACGAATTTAGTCACAATCAAGTTGCTACAATAATTTTTGTCTGATTTGTGCTGTTCGGGTTGCTACCGCAACTGGGGACATCATGAAGGTCTTGGTTGATTCGGCAAACCATTTGATTCAAACTCCGTGTCAATTTGGACGTCTTACAACATATCATATGCCCAGATTAGAGACGCAAGTGAAGGACAGATACCGCCATCGGGGGTGACAATAGGTCTGGGGGTGAGAATGGGTCATCGCTCTCACCAACAGCCTGGAGGTCGTATAGCGAAATCGTTCAAAAAGGTCTCTTATATTTTAGTCTTCTTGCCCTCAGATACATTCAATCCATTCTACAAGCATTCTAAGTAGTTGAAACAGTGACCCATTCTCACCTCCATTTGACCCGTTGTCACCCCCGACGACGGTACTCGGAGAACGTATTTGGGTTGATACCACGGCTGGGGATATCATGGAAGCCTTGGTTGATTCGGCAGACCATTTGGTTCAAACTCCAGGACAGTTTGGAGATCTTACAACATATCATATGCCGAGATAAGAGAAGCAAGTGAAAGACAGATACTCGGAGAACATACAGTGAAATCTCCCTTACTCGATATTGGAGGGACCATCGAGTTAGGGAGGTATTGAGATAGGGAACACTTTGTAGTTGGCCAAATGCCGTTATGCTGAACGATTAAAATTTGTTTCCTTATTAAGTATACTTATAAAGTAAGAAGTGAGGTGTTGAAATGAATGGTGAACAGCGAGAACTGAGAACTGAGAAATGAGATGTTCGAAATTAAGTAGTGAGATGTGCGCAGTAACATGTGAGTAATAGAAAGTAAGAAATGAGAAACGAGAAGTGGTGAGAAGTGAGATGTGATAGTCGCGAAATGAGAAAAAGGATATAAGTAGTGAGAAAAACAGAAGCAACTGGTGAGAAGGAAAGATGATAATTATGAAGTGAGAAGCGAAATATTGAGTAGTGAAAAGTGAGTGGAAATATATGAAACAGAAAGGAGAAGGAAGACAGATGAAGGCAGAAGAAAAAAAAAGTTCTCACTTTTCCCTTCTTACTTCTCACTTCTCACTACTCGCAACGAACTTCTTACTTCTCATTTCTCACTTACCACTACTCACTTCTCACTTTTTCTTCTCACTTCTCATTTCTCAATTTTCACTTCTGACTTCGAATTTCTCACTTCTCACTTTTAACTTTCCATTTCTCACTTCGCATTTCTTATTTTACTCTTTTTACTTCTCACTTATAGCTTATAACTTCTTATATCTTACTTCTCATTTCCAACTTATCATATTTCATTTCTTACTTCACATTTTTCACTTCTCAATTCATACTTTTCACTACTCACTTCGCACTTCGAATTTTATCAATTCTCATTTTGTATTTTTTTTTACTTTCCACTACTCACTTCGTAATTCTCACTTCTCATTTCTCACTTTCCTCTTTTCACTTAGAAATTTTCACTTCTCATTTCTCAGTTCTCATATCTCACTTCTAATTTCTTACTTCTCGCTTATCATGTTCTACTTCTAGCTTCTAACTACATACATCATACATGTACCTACTGCTTCTGACAACATCGAGTTAGTGAGGTGAAAATGCATTGGAAAACTACTTCGACTTAGAAAATATCGAATAAGGGAGATATCGACTTACGGAGGGAGCGCAATATGCTAGATTCAAGAGACTTTGAATTCCATCGAATCAGGGAAAATATCGAGTTACAAAACATAAGGGAGTTACATAAGGGAGAGTTCACTGTAATTGGGTGGATACCGCGGCCGTTGACATCATGGTTGCCTTGGTTGATTCGGTAGACGATTTGATTCAAACTTCAGGACAATTTGGAATTTTTAAAACATCTCATATGCGGTGTTGAACTTAATCTAGAATTAAAAACAGTCCTAAATAAAGATTAAAAAAACTACTCATATGCCTGGATTTCAAACGCAAATTAAAGACAAATACTCTGATACATAATTCAGCTGATACTTCGGCATGGGACATCATGGAAGCCTTGGTTGATTCGGTAGACCATTTGATTATAACTCCAGGACAATGTGGAGATCTTGCAACATCTCATATGTCTGGATATCAGACGCAAAAGAAAGTCAAATATTCGGAGGACATATTTGGGTTGATACTATGGCTGAGGACATCATGTAGGCCTTGATTGATACTGCAGACCATTTGATTCAAACTCAAGGGCAATTTGGAGATCTTTGAACCAGAGTGTAAAATAATCGATTTTTTTTTTTGGTGAAGTCCATTTTTCTTCATTTGTCAGTTCACTTCCGACACATTCATAGTCGGCTCTGGACAGTCAATATTCAGTTGAATATTAGTCATTGAATATTTATGCACATTTTACAAATTGATAAATTATCTGAAATCTTAATACGTTTCAAATGCGTAAAGTGATTTATCACACAGGAATGAATCCGATTTTCATCCGCGAGGCACTTTCAGCGGTAAACATCAACATAAACAATGCTAATTATGCTTTTTTCTGCACATAGTAAACACATTCAGTGACAGTCGAATGAATGAGTTCGTGGAGTAGTCGTCTGACTATGTCATTCTATGTTTTGAATATTCATGCGATGTTTGTCAAAATTCGGACCGAAGTTGCTTCATGAAGTTGAATATTTCAAGCTCTGCTTAGAACAACTCTTTTGCATGGATTTGAGACGTGAGCGAAAGACAAATACTTGGAGGACACAATTGGGGGGTTACCGTGGCTGGGGACATCAGGAAATACTTGTTTGATTTGATTCATACTCCAGGACAATTTGGAGATCTTAGAACCACGTAATGTTTGGTAGTTTGGTAAAACTCGCCGAGATCTTTCCGCTGAAGCACATTCTGAAAAAAAACTTGAAAATAAACGCTACAAACTAATTTTATTAAAAAACTGACGTTGTCTGTGCTCTGGGGTCATATTGACCCCAAAATGAAATTGTTATAACTTTTTGGTTGTTTTGTCAATATCGGATTTTATGGGCTGCTTCGAAATATAATTTAATCATCTTTTAGAATGTTATCTAAGATTGACTATAGGTGGGCGGGTACCTCACGGGGAGGGGTTTTCGTAAAAAAGGGTACGAAAGCGGTGATTTTTAATGCTTATTTTGCTTATATCTTGTAACGTTTTATGTTTATTTCAATTAAGTTTCAATAAAAATATTCAATTAGAACCGTTTAAATAAAAATAAATTTTTTGAATTTTGTTTTAATTTAGGATCGTGTGTCGTTTGCGTTCGTAAAATCTGTTCGTTCCTGTATCAATTTCAAATTTATAGTATTTGTTATAAAAGCTCAACTCATTATGGCACGCATGTGAGCTGCAAATAGGCGGCAAACAGGCGCCATGCCTCCGATCGCCATGCTAATAGGTTGGCGCAATTTTATTTGAATAAGCTTTACAATCAAATTGAATGATAGCTCAGATTTGAATAGTTGAATAGTAAAATGATTTCAAAAGATTCAAAATTTCTTGGCGTAAGTACGACTCAGACTCGCTCATTTCGTCTACGAATCGGCTGGAGAGCAGAAGTGCGCGAATAAAATACTTACGTTCAGTTTTTGAAAATTTTAGATTTTGCTTGAGTAATTTTAGTTTAATTTGAAGGTAAATTAGTGAGTGAGTTTTAAAAAAATAAGTGGTGTTAAATGTTCTGTGTTTTTCTTCCTAGCTTAGTGGACCGAGGTCCAATCGATTGCGTTTTCTGCTCAGATAATTTTATTAAAGCGAATTAATACGAAAAAAGGTAATTAAATTTAATTAAGTTGATCAATTTTAAAAATAATGTGATTTCGTGTTGGACACGCAGCACCCTGCGCTTTTTTCGTACGGCTGGATTTTCTGTCGCTAATTGGCGGCATTCATCATCTCATTGAGATTCCGTTCGTGGTACTTCACGTCCGTTTGACCGTTGACCTCCGTTGACCGTCCGAGGACCGTCCGACCCGTGTGCCCAGCGAAGGCCCGCCTCAAGTAGATAGCCAGACGGAGATGAGTGAGGTCGCTAGTCAATCGTAGAGAATATTCCACGTCGGTCGTTAACTGCCGACGGAAAGGTCCATTCCGTTACATTTTCGGACCAGTGTTTAGAGAGTGTAGGTTCGTCTTTCTGCGTGTCGTAAATTGCACGTCACGAACCTCGATCCTAACCAAAGGATCTTATACCTATGTGTGAAATATGGCTCTAGCTTATGGTCCTTTGTACCTACACTCAAGTGGTTTTCGGCAAAGTTGTTCAGGATATCCAGAACTACAAAGCGGTGCTTAGTATAATAAGTACTTCTTCCAAAAGACGGCAGTTATATTTGAGTTTATTGTTCCATGTAAGATCTGATGTATTTTGAGGCGTAGTATTTTTGGCATAAATGTATGTTGCAGTAGGATATTCCAAAGGTTTTATTTTCATTCGACTTGTTCTAGTGATGCAAATGTTAGAATGCGTTCACAGTATATGTTCTCGGCCATCTAATAATTCCCTGGAGTTAAGACCTTTGGGTCTACACACGTAACCAAAGGTCAGCCATTCTGTTTCAAATACGGTACATGCTCTTAGTGATACCAAGATTAAAATGCGTCCACAATATATGTTCTTGGCCATCCAAGAATTCCCTGGAGTTAAGACCTTTGGGTCTACACGCGTAACCAAAGGTCAGCCAGTCCGTTTCAAATATGGTACATGCTTCTAGTGATAAAATTAATAAAATGCGTTCACAGTATATGTTCTTGGCTATCCAAGAATTCCTTATAGTTTAGGCCTTTGAGTCTATGAGCGTCTCGAAAGATCAGCAAGCCTGTTTCAAATATGGTAGATACCCTCAGTGATACCATGATTTAAATGCGTTCACAGTATACGTTCTCGGCCATCCAAGAAATCCCTGGAGTTAAGGCCTTTGAGTCTACACGCGTTACCAAAGGTCAGCCATTCTGTTTCAAATACGGTACATGCTCTTAGTGATACCAAGATTTAAATGCGTCCACAATATATGTTCAAGGCCATCTAAGAACTCCCTGGAGTTAAGACCTTTGGGTCTACACGCGTAACCAAAAGTCAGCCATTCCGTTTCAAATATGGTACATATTCCTGGTGATAAAATGAATAAAATACGTTTACAGCATAAGTTCTTGGCCATCCAAAAACTCCCTGGAGTTAAGGCCGTCAAGTCTACACGCATAACCAAAGGTCAGCCTGTCCGTTTTAAATGTGGTACTTACTCTTAGTGATACCACGATTAAAATGCGTCCGCAATATATGTTCTTGGCCATCCAAGAATTCCCTGGAGTTAAGGCCTTTGAGTCTATAAGCGTAACGAAAGATCAGCAAGCCTGTTTCAAATATGGTAGAATCATGAGAAAAAAAAAACGATTCGATTTTGGCTACACAAATGGTTCGAACGTGTTGCCAAAATCGAATGCGATCAGTATCACTGAGAGTATCTACCATATTTGGTTATGCTTATAGATTCATAAGCCTTAACGTTCTAAAACAGCGGTTCTCAACCTTTTTCTTGAGAGGTACCCCTTCGAACTTTTGCATGATTTGAGGTACCCCCTCTCGAAACTAGGCTTCCAATCCTCTTGAAAACATAATTCCGAGCCCTTTTGAAGGAAAGCTCTTTTAAGATTTTGAGTCCCTTTAGAGTAGGCTTCCACGCCTCTTTATTAGAGGCTTTGGAGCCTCTTGTATAGAGGCTTCCGAGCCTCTTGAAGGCGGTTTTCGAGCCACTTGAAAGGAAGCTTCCGTTGCATCTTGAAAGAACGCTTCTGAGCCTCTTGATAGTATGCTTCCAAGCCTCTTAAAAGAAGGTTTCCGAACCACTTGAAAATAGACTTCCAAGCCTTTTGAAAGTAGACTTCCTCTTGAGAGGAGGCTTCCGAGTCTCTTGAGAGGAGGCTTCCGAGCCTCTTGAGAGGAGACTTTCGAACCTCTTGAGAGGAGGCTTCTGAGCCTCTTGAAAGGAGGCTACCGAACCTCTTGAAAGGAGGCTTCCGAACCTTTTGAAAGAAGGCTTCTGAACCTCTTGGAAGGAGGCTTCCGAGCCTCTTGAAAGGAGGCTTCCGAGCCTCTTGAAAGGAGGCTTCCGAGCCTCTTGAAAGGAGGCTTCCGAGCCTCTTGAAAGGAGGCTTCCGAGCCTCTTGAAAGGAGGCTCTGAGGCCTCTTGAAGGAGGCCTGAGGCCTCTTGAAGGAGGCTTCTGAGCCTCTTGAAAGGAAGCCTGAGCCTCTTGAAAGGAGGCTGAGGCCTCTTGAAAGGAGGCTTCTGAGCCTCTTGAAAGGAGGCTTCTGAGCCTCTTGAAAGGAGGCTTCTGGGCCTCTTGAAAGGAGGCTTCCGGGCCTCTTGAAAGGAGGCTTCCGGGCCTCTTGAAAGGAGGCTTCCGAGCCTCTTGAAAGCAGGCTTCCAAGCCTCTTGAAAGCAGGTTTCCGAGCCTGTTGAAAGAGGCTTCCGAGCCTCTTGAAAGTAGGCTTCCGAGCCTCTTGAAAGTAGGCTTCCGAGCGTCTTGAAAGAGAGCTTCCGAGCCTCTTGAAAGGGAGCTTCCGAGCCTTTTGTAAGGATCCTTCCAAGCCTCTTGAAAGGAGCCTTCCGAGCCTGTTGAAATGAGGCTTCCGAGCCTCTTGAAGGGAGGCTTCCGAGCTTCTTGAAAGGAGGCCTTCGAGCCTCTTGAAAGGAGGTTTCTAAGCATGTTGAAAGGAGGCTTCCAAGCCTCTTGAAAGGAAGCTTCTGAGCCTCTTGAAGGAGGCTTCCAGGCCTCTTGAAAGGAGGCTTCTGAGGCCTCTTGAAAGGAGGCTTCTGAGCCTCTTGAAGGAGGCTTCTGAGGCCTCTTGAAAGGAGGCTTCTGAGGCCTCTTGAAAGGAGGCTTCTGAGCCTCTTGAAGGAGGCTTCTGAGCCTCTTGAAAGGAGGCTTGAGCCTCTTGAAGGAGGCCTGAGCCTCTTGAAAGGAGGCTTCTGAGCCTCTTGAAAGGAGGCTTCTGAGGCCTCTTGAAAGGAGGCTTCTGAGCCTCTTGAAGGAGGCTTCTGAGCCTCTTGAAAGGAGGCTTCTGAGCCTCTTGAAAGGAGGCTTCTGAGCCTCTTGAAGGAGGCTTGAGCCTCTTGAAAGGAGGCTTCCAGGCCTCTTGAAAGGAGGCTTCTGAGCCTCTTGAAAGGAGGCCTGAGCCTCTTGAAAGGAGGCTTCTGAGCCTCTTGAAAGGAGGCTTCTGAGCCTCTTGAAAGGAGGCTTCTGAGCCTCTTGAAAGGAGGCTTCTGAGGCCTCTTGAAGGAGGCTTCTGAGCCTCTTGAAAGGAGGCTCGAGCCTCTTGAAAGGAGGCTTCCGGAGCCTCTTGAAAGGAGGCTTGAGCCTCTTGAAAGGAGGCTTCTGAGCCTCTTGAAAGGAGGCTGGAGCCTCTTGAAAGGAGGCTTCTGAGCCTCTTGAAAGGAGGCTTCTGAGCCTCTTGAAAGGAGGCTTCTGAGCCTCTTGAAAGGAGGCTTCTGAGCCTCTTGAAAGGAGGCTTCTGAGCCTCTTGAAAGGAGCCTGAGGCCTCTTGAAAGGAGCCTTCCGGAGCCTCTTGAAAGGAGCCTTCCAGGCCTCTTGAAAGGAGCCTTCTGAGGCCTCTTGAAAGGAGGCTTCCTGAGCCTCTTGAAAGGAGGCTTCTGAGCCTCTTGAAAGGAGGCTTCTGAGCCTCTTGAAAGGAGGCTTCCGGGCCTCTTGAAAGGAGGCTTCTGGGCCTCTTGAAAGGAGGCCTGAGCCTCTTGAAAGGAGGCTTCTGAGCCTCTTGAAAGGAGGCTTCTGAGCCTCTTGAAAGGAGGCTGGAGCCTCTTGAAAGGAGGCTTCCGAGCCTCTTGAAAGGAGGCTCTGAGGCCTCTTGAAAGGAGGCTTCTGAGCCTCTTGAAAGGAGGCTTCTGAGCCTCTTGAAAGGAGGCTTCTGAGCCTCTTGAAAGGAGGCTTCTGAGCCTCTTGAAAGGAGGCTTCTGAGCCTCTTGAAAGGAGGCTTCTGAGCCTCTTGAAAGGAGGCCTGAGCCTCTTGAAAGGAGGCTTCTGAGCCTCTTGAAAGGCGGCCTGAGCCTCTTGAAGGCGGCTTCCAGACCTCTTGAAAGGCGGCTTCCAGAACCTCTTGAAAGGAGGCTTCCTGAGCCTCTTGAAAGTAGGCTTCTGAGGCCTCTTGAAAGGAGGCTTCCGAGCCTCTTGAAAGGAGGCTTCTGAGCCTCTTGAAAGGAGGCTTCTGAGCCTCTTGAAAGGAGGCTTCTGAGCCTCTTGAAAGGAGGCCTGAGCCTCTTGAAAGGAGGCCTGAGCCTCTTGAAAGGAGGCCTGAGCCTCTTGAAAGGAGGCTTCTGAGCCTCTTGAAAGGAGGCTTCTGAGGCCTCTTGAAAGGAGGCTTCTGAGCCTCTTGAAAGGAGGCTTCTGAGCCTCTTGAAAGGAGGCTTCTGAGCCTCTTGAAAGGAGGCTCTGAGCCTCTTGAAAGGAGGCTTCTGAGGCCTCTTGAAAGGAGGCTTCTGAGCCTCTTGAAAGGAGGCCTGAGCCTCTTGAAAGGAGGCTTCTGAGCCTCTTGAAAGGAGGCTTCTGAGCCTCTTGAAAGGAGGCTTGAGCCTCTTGAAGGAGGCTTCTGAGCCTCTTGAAAGGAGGCTTCTGAGCCTCTTGAAAGGAGGCTCGAGCCTCTTGAAAGGAGGCTTCCGAGCCTCTTGAAAGGAGGCCTGAGCCTCTTGAAAGGAGGCTTCTGAGCCTCTTGAAAGGAGGCTTCTGAGCCTCTTGAAAGGAGGCTGAGCCTCTTGAAGGAGGCTTCTGAGGCCTCTTGAAAGGAGGCTTCTGAGCCTCTTGAAAGGAGGCTTCTGAGCCTCTTGAAAGGAGGCTTGAGCCTCTTGAAAGGAGGCTTGAGCCTCTTGAAAGGAGGCTTGAGCCTCTTGAAAGGAGGCTTCTGAGCCTCTTGAA